>NW_010122351.1:0-5843 GCF_000699245.1 Pterocles gutturalis | reverse complement strand
CTGCGGAGATAACGATCCGATTGATGTGTGCGAAATTGGAAGCAAGGTAATGCCTTCTAAAGGGTAACTGTCTTTTGAAACGTGTAATTAATGTCTCTGAAGTCAGCTATCCAAATATATTATTCACTTCCTAGCTCCTCTACCTTAAGAATGTGATGTTTCCTTCTGCTGCCTCTGGAGATTGTTGATGAGATCTTAACAGCGTAAGCCTTGTGAGCCAGGGCTCACGAACCGCCGATAAGTGACAGCTGACTTTGTGGTACTGCTTGCTGAACTCTCACAGCTTGCGCAGCCTCCTGTTGTGCATTCCTTGGATGCATCGGTACAGACAGTAAGGTCTTTGTCCTTGCAGATCTGCTCTGGAGGAGAAGTCATCAAAGTGAAGGTGCTAGGCACACTGGCACTGATCGATGAGGGAGAGACAGACTGGAAGATAATTGCTATCAACATTGAAGACCCTGAAGCAGACAACTATAATGGTGAGTAACAGGAGGGAGGAGCAGGCTTAGTCCTTCCTTTTCTCTTTTGAGAGCCTGCAGGAAACTTTCAAATCAGGACATGGGCTTCCTCCTTCTATGCAGTGGTATTTGTCAGATGTGATGCTGCAAGGACTGCAGAATAGGATGTTATCAATGCTACAGCAAAACATTTTGCTGCTGTTTATCCCAAACTGCCAGTCCTCTGCACAGCCTGGCACCTCGAAGAAGAGGGTGGCTGTACAGCCTATCCCCTGAGTGGAAGGGAAGGTGTTCTCCAGTAAGTCTCTACTCAAAGCTGTTGAAATGTGTCCATGCTCCTGGGGGCAATCAGTATTTGCTGTGAAGACGAAACACTAACTTCCCTCTGCAGATAGCCACTTCGTGTCCTTACTGTAACTTGTCTGAAATATTGATAAGGCTACTTGAGGAGGGTCTGGAAGAGGGGCAGCTCAGAGGGGCAGAGTGGTAGTGAAGTAACTTCTGTTACTAGATCTCGGGCTAATAAGCCTTTTCTCCATGGCTAGACATCAATGATGTCAGGAGGTTGAAACCTGGATACTTAGAAGCTACAGTGGACTGGTTCAGAAGATACAAAGTACCTGATGGAAAGCCAGAAAACCAGTTTGCTTTTAATGGGGAATTTAAAGACAAGGTACGATCACCTTTTTTCATTACTGTGAGCATGCAAAAGCGCATTGTCCAAGAACTGAGCTCAAGGTGCGCAGGGACGTGAATGAGTAGTTGCTGAAACAGTGGATTTTTATGGGGCTGCTGATAGCTGACTTGATTCTTCCCGCTGGTTTTTCCAGACCACCATTCTGCTTGTTTCCAGCCCGATGCTTGCAGGAATACTGGGAGAAAAAGTGTAGGGTTATCGCCTGGCTGCTGGTGCATATTAGTCTTTCTTCTAGGTGACATTCATGCAGGATTACTTCAGTCCTGGGAGCCTCCATGTCAGGACCAGGATGGAAAACACTGGGTTTATTTGCTCCTGTTCTGGAGGAAAGGGTGCTTGACATCACCCTTCACCTCCCTTGCTGGCTGGCTTTGTTCCACTGCAGGCTGGTGCAAGTTGAAGTTAACTCAGGAGTTAAAACGCTTCTTCCTTCAGGCATAAAGTGTTCCCTCACACCCTTTGAGTAAGGCTCCACCTTGGCAGCATTATTCCTCTGCCTCTTCTCTTTGTTAAGTCAAATAACTTGCTGCTCCTGAGTGGGTGGAATCCTGCTTCTGCAGCCTCCCTCCTGCCAGTCCTGGAGTGCCTTGAGTGGGTTAACCAAGTGACTTAACTCCCAGAGCTCCAGAGTTGGTGCAGAGAAGGGGGTTTTTTTTTGCGGGGCTGCAAAGCTTGGTGTGGGAAGGAAAGGGTAAGGGGGGCTAAAATGGAAGTTGCATGGGAGTGGGCTTGTCCCCTTTGGCTGTAGTGCAGCGCTAGGCTAGGTGGGCTCGGACGCCTCACTGCCCTGCAGGATGGGTGAAACCAGAATCAAAGCCAAGGTGGAAAATAGGGACAAAGAACCTCACGCATGTTCCTGCAGTGTTTTATTTGGCTCTGAGTGGTATCAAACCAGGATATTTATTGCTGGTGTTCATGCTAACAGAGAATTGTGTGTGCTTCCTTCTCCAGCCGATAGGTTAATGCTTGAGCATATACTACTTTTTTTTTTTTTTTAAAGGAAAAAAGCTTGGATATGGTTGGAAGCAGATTAATTTTTAAATAGTTGCAAAACTAGATGAGGTGTGTGTCTCTTTATGTCAGTCTGCACAGCAGCAGAACGATTTGCCTGGAGTGGGAGAAAGCTCACAGATAGGTCAGGATCAGCTAGCTGCTGGAGACAAACCAAGTGGGAGGAGCAGTGGGGTGGAGGTGCTTTTATAACATAGCACTGTCCTGAGACAGTTTCTTTTGGCCACAAGCTCTCTAGGTGGCCTTGCTGTATCCTCCCATCTTGAAAGTAAAACGATTGGTATTAAAAAGTCCCTGTTGTTTCAGCTGCCATGAGCTGGGAGGTTGCTGGTGTTCCTGAAAGGCGCAGTAATGGAAGAGGTCTCTTTGAGTCCCTTCCGGAATTGGAAACTATCTAAAATCCAGTAGTCTGGAGAAGATGGTCTGGTGCTTACACATAACGTGATGTTTGTTCTCATCTTCAACTTCAGGATTTTGCTGTGAACGTCATCAAAAGCACTCATGAACACTGGAAAGCTTTAATAGCAAAGAAAACTGACGGAGGGGAGATCAACTGGTAGGTTAATGCCTGTATTACTGCACTTGCCTTTCCCCTAAACAAATAACCCTGAAACTTTCTTTCCTGTGTGGTGCCACGCTTTCTGTGAGCTGCTGGCTGTCCCCGCAGGCCTTCCCCTTCCACTTGGCAGTGATAACGGTGATTCTTAGTATTCCGTTATTTCACACTCTTGGGGGAGAGACTTGGCTTTTGTGTTCTCACAAGCGACCTGTCTCTTCTAGCACAAATCTGACGGTGTCCGACAGCCCTTTCTGCTGTAGTCAAGAGTGTGCAAAAGCTACTGTGGCTGTGGTAAGTACAAATTTGAGTGTCCTAAGCCCAACGTTAGCATTGAGCAAAATTATACGATTTGTGTGGTATTATAAACTGTCCTCTCCGTGAGAACAGCGCATTGTATGCTCAGAATTTTTTGGGTGACTGAATGCAGCACCTGTTCCTGGTTATATAGGGTGGATGTGGAGCAAGCCAGACATTCTTCCAGAGGCTTCTCCTTGCCCTTAGTCATCTGTGAGATAGAATCCAAAGCAGAGTTTGCGTGAGGAGCTAAACTTCTGAACTATAGCCTGGCTGTCAGCCGGTCAGAGGGTGTTTAAATATTTGGCGTCCCAAGGGCTTCACAGTACAGGTCACCCGTTAAGAAAAGAAAGTCTAATTCCCCGAGAGCCTTGCAACCAGGGACCTTGTGTCCTTTACAGTGAAAAGGTTGAAGTTCCCAGTGTAGAACGTCTATCCAGTTTCAGGATGTGACTGCATCTCCCGAGGCTTGTGAACTACTGCTGTTGGTAACTTGAAAGGGGTTAGAGGAATGGGACAGAAAAAATCAAAATGCAAATGTTGCTTCAGTGTATGGAATTGTGTCTGGAAACCAGAGTCTCTCTGCAGTCTTGGAGAGACTTTTAAAACCATTGCCTTAGTTTTAAAAGTGCTTGTATTCTTTGGTGGCATCCAAATTAGTTTGTAAGTTTTTGAAAGTGCAAACCTTGTGGAGGATGTGTCAGCAGCCAGGGACCCTTCTCTGTCTTTGGTTGTTAAATATCAGATGAAAGCTTTTCAGAGAAGTTTTCAAGAGTCCTTTGTGCTTCTACTCCACTATCGCCTTGTGGGTTTAAGAAAAGCAGGCTGCCTGCAACTGTATAGATGCTGGAGCGGTAACTGCTCGTGGGGAGGAGCAGATGGCACTGCAGCCTGTGCAGAGAGCAGAGCACCTCTGGCACGTGGGACATGTACGGAATGAGGAGGCTGTGGGGGTGACGGGACACTGCACGTGAGCTCGTTTATTCCCTCACGGCTGACCGGCACTGGCTGCCACAGACCAGTTTACACTGCTGAGATCTTAAATTGTGCAGCAATAACAATGTCTAGTGAGCTTCAGGTATCAGGTCAACCTCTGCCAGCAGTTGCTGTCTGCTAATGCCCTTCTTTTTTTTCAGACACCACCATGTAAAGCTGCCAACCCCATCCCACCTGAAGGTAAGTCTCAAACCCCACATTTCCGTTCCAATGCAGAAAGAGGCTTTCTCAACAGTGTGGTTAATAGGAAAGTGAGAGTCTCAACTGATAGCTAAGTATGGCTCTAGTGCTAGGAGGAACCAAGACCTTGTTGGACCTGACTTGTGTCGGTCATGCTGTTTAATTCCCGAATAACTTCTGTAACTTCGCCTTACGTCCTTGTCTGGGTACAGGAAGTGGGTACATGAGTGGTAAGTATGAGACGCGATGTGCCATAGTTTGCTCCAGAAGAGATGAGATTTATGGCAGGTCCTGAAAGAAGAGCACTGCAGAGGACTGAGGTGCAGGGGTAGCGGGAGAGCGGTTTAATGAGTTCCTGTGAAACAGGGGTTTCGTCAGCGCCCTCAGTGCTGGTGAGCAGAGGGAGGGAACTACTCCCTGCCCGCGCAGAGCAGAGGCAGACACTAGCTGCGCTTTCAGTACTTTAGTTGCAGCTGAACCCGCTGATCAGAGATCTGTTGCTGAACAAGTGTCCAGTGCAAGCTGGTAATGAGCCTTTCAATGCCTCAGGACCCAAATCCTGTAAAAAAACATCGTCTGTGGGACGAATCCTTGCTTGGCTGTTGTCTTTTCCTTCTGCACGAGGTTGTGGTGGGCACCTCACCCACAAAATCTGGATGTTGCTGTAGCAGGAACAAGACCCCTGGGGCAAGTTGGTGATGGTGTTGAGAGGCCCCAGCTGTGTGTCAGAAAGAGGAGCCAGGCTGTCATTTCCCATCTCTTCATGGGTTATAAACCTGTGAAGAAATTGGTGTCCTCTGTGCAGGCATGGGAGGTGGAGGCCGAATGACTGTGCCTGCCTGAGTCAGCAGAGCCGGAGGGAGGCTGAGCTGGCTCTGCCTCACTGTCCTTGCCTGCACCCAGTCATGTGTAGACTGAGCGAGGGTGACTTCATCAGTAAAACAAACACACGTACGTGGGGCTGCGCAAGAACCCGTTGGCCATGTGGCGGAGTTGTTTACGGGAGACGGAGGAAGCCCCTGCAGTGCGCTGTGACTATTTAATAAGTGGGTGACTAACGCAGGACTAACCCCCCTCTGTTTTTTTCTACCCCACGCAGTTGACAAGTGGTTCTACTACCAGAAGAACTAAGGCCTGAGGGCAGGTGGTGAAACAGCTGTGTCCTTCCCACCAAGGAGTCATCACATGCAGGAATAGAGCAGAAAAATATCTTCAGTGTTGGTGAGAAGACTTTGCCCCTTAGAATTACATATCTAGCAGTGACGTGGCTGCTTCGTTGAGGTCTTGTGGAGGCTAGAAGACATAATCTGTTAAAAAAAAAAAAATCCAACCACCCTGCTTGTGCATGGTCGTACGGTGTTACTTGTAAATCGTGACAGATGATCGGTCACCTGGTACGTGTATGGAAAATAGAGAAATAAAAACTACTGAAGCCCACCTCTGCGCCGCTCCTTTTCCTTTCCCTTCCCAAGGGCTGATCTGGGGCTTGTTAGCGCCCAGGGCTGTGTGAGGGGGACGAGAGGACGATGTTTGGGGTAATGTGGAATGGTGTCACTACAAGAGGACATTTTCCCTTGGCTGTGAGCGGACCCGTCGGTGGCCGGCCTCGAACCCACTCCTTCGGGGCGGGTACCCCGCCCAGGCGTGG
>NW_010122350.1:0-2810 GCF_000699245.1 Pterocles gutturalis | reverse complement strand
ATTCTATGATTCTATGATTCTATGAAGAATGGTGCATCTCATTGTTTCACATGAGTTGGTCAAAAACCTCTGCATGAGCCTGATCTCCCAGGTCTTTTGGACTCAGGGTAGAGAAGAGCTGAAAACAATTAAGCTTCCCTTCTTTCCAGGATGACAGGAGTTATCTATTCCAATTCAAAGCTGTGCTTCACATCTTTCAGAGGAGGTGATTTTTTTCTTTTTAGTTACCAGGTCAATAAATGCTGGTCACCTGTACATGAAATACTTGCCTGCTATATACAAAAAAATGATACACAAACTTAAGAAAGTTTAAGGCCAGTTGTAAAGCTGGCCTGAAGGGATAAATTCGATATTATCAAGCAAATACATTAATGCAAAGTATTGCCCTAAAATCATAGAATCATTCAAGAGGTCATCCAATCCAACCTCCTGCTCAAAGCAGAGTCAACACTGAATGCCAACCAGGTTGCTCAGGGCCTCCTCCAGCTGGGTTTTGAAAACCTCTGATAATGAAGATATCACAACTTCTCTGGGCGCTATGATACAGTGCTTAATTATTCTCATGGGGATATTTTTTTCCTTATATCCAGTCAAACCAATTTCTTTCAGTTAATGATCACGGTCCTCTGTTCTCCTGCCCGCCTCCGTCTTCTTGGTGACCTTCCTGTAAGTAAGGACAAGTAGCTATTGGGGTTCCCCACAGCTGTCCCTTCTCCAAGCTGAGCCTCTCCTCATAAGGCAAGGTCTCCTTGGTGGTCCCTGAATGTACTTCTTTATCCACATCATTCTTGCACTGTGCATCTCAAAACTGGATATCTTATTTGAGATATGGTCCAATGGGTGACAAGTAAAGGAGAATCATCAATTCCATGACCTACTGCCCTGCTTCTGTTGGTACAGCATAGGTTGCTGCTAGCCTTCATTAACTGGCAACCACACAGCAGCAATGTGACCAAACAACAACAAAACGGCACAGCTCAGATTTCTAACATAATTTTTTTTATTTTTGCTGTTTGCAAATCTAACTAAGGTGAACAAAAATGCTTTGAACTTCTGAAAATTCAAAAACCCCATATGATTATGGTTAGGAGACTAATTAAAAATGACAATCATTTCTTCACATGCATATTTGTTTCAACACATCACTTTCTCCTAATTTAATTCTATGGTTTTTTGCTGGTTCTTGCTTTCAGGTTCCTTCAGAACTTGGACCCAATTCCTCAAGGTGTATGTGGGTGGGGTGAGGGGAATGATTAATTTATTATATAATCACTAATGATCCCATTAAAGGATTCGGTAATTATATCGGCAAAGGCAAAACCATCAGTTTTAACATAATACTCATTTCCACAATATGGAATAAATTTCCCAGTTTCTCCTGGCTATCTTGATAGCCAACACTCATCACTAAAGGGTACAATGCAGAGAAAGGGCTGATTGCCTTCCATCAGAAGAAATTTGCACTTTTGTAGAGCTCCAAGTATTTGTACAAAGGTGCCTAAAAAGGTGCTTCTTACTTCCTCTAGAGCACTGGCTGATAGTGAATTAGTTGGTTGGTTGATTAGGGGTTATTTGTTTGGTGTCTTTTTACATATATTTTAATAGAGTAAATTACAAAAATGCACTGTGCAAAGTAAAGGCATTGTTAACACTATGTATTTTATTTAGGCAGTATGCTATAATTTGTAACCATGTTTGAAAGATAAGACACTTCCATTACAAAGATAGAAGAAAGGAAAAAGGAACTCAAAGCTACCTCCTGTGATGATTTTTCATCTAACTGGTTACATTAATTTCAGCCTGTAGATAAGAACAAGCACAGCTACTCTTTTTTTCATCCAGTTCTTCTCATGGTTGAACGCTATGAGATTATGAAAAAATTAAAAAAATACACACTTTTGGGCTCCTGCAACTTCCATTTTAATTAAAGTAAAAATAGGTTTTCAAAGTCTCTAGCTTACTGTTCACAAAGGTGTCTGAAAACAAAAATTTGAGTAACAAAATTTTTTATGGCAATAATCATGCCACTTTGAAGGAGCTGATCTCATTTTTACTACAGACCCACTGCTGAGAGAAAGGAATTTATAACTATTAATTAAATACATGAGTTCACACTGACTTCAATGTGATCAGCATTTACTTTTTTTTTTTTTTTTTTATTATTCTAAATAGAGCCTTGAATACCTGGAAAGGAATGTTCTTTTCCTTCCTGCATGTTATAATTTTTTTGTCTACAACTTCTCTCTCTGCTTCTAGAGTAATACAGTAAATAGTCCAAAAATAAAAGAGCAAAATCAAATATATTTTTAAATCATACAACAGCTAGTTTTAAACAATGATGTCTGATTAATAAGATAATGCCAAATTCAATGAAATCAATGGCAGCCAGGTAAAGCTATGCAGTTAGTTTAATCAGTAGCTAAAATGAATTCATAGTAATGACTGATCGAAACAGCAAGCAAAACCTTAAAGTGTTTGTTTAGTCTTCGCTGTGTCTTGTCCAGGTGAAACTTCAATTTAATGACACTTATTTTTTTTACTATATGCAATCAGCATAATCATCACTGTGCATCTAGGATATATAAATACTTTATTTTTTCATAGATACTGTGATGAGAGGATGATATAACAATAATCTGTTGGAAAATTAAAAAGTATTTTTCAGAAGTATGCCTGAAATGTCACTTTTCAGGAACGTCACTATTAAAAAAATAATTTCTTTATAGTAGAAATATTTAGTTTGATAAATAAAACATGATTATACACTTACTTTTGACACACAGTAAAATATTCATTCCAATACTAAAATA
>NW_010122349.1:44707-50126 GCF_000699245.1 Pterocles gutturalis | reverse complement strand
CAAAACAAACAAAAAAAGAGTGATCTTGCTGGAAGAAAGAGAGTTCAGATTAAAATGAAAGTTTGGTATGTTTCAAAAGGCAAAGAAACCTTGGATAGAGATTTTGAGGACAGTTGCATAAGTCAAGCATCATAAGACTCATTTTGTCTCCCACTGCTTTTAACCAATGATGCAGTGACAGAGATTCATGGAACAGATCTGAGGAAGAACTCTAATCTTATTCCTAACATGAGAAGGTGCTGCCTAAAAGTCTCTTCTTCTGCAGAACCAGGAGAAACCGGATTGCAATCAGACATTTATGTTGATTAATTTGTTTGTTTTTCTGCCGTAAGAATTTGCTGAATGGACATATTCACAATTCCAGCTCTTTAATATAAACTGCTGACCATATTCTTCTACACACCACGTACTTTAGAAACCTAAGAATCTAATGAGACTTACACTATTGATAAAATCCCAACATCCAGTCTTGTAGCCAGAATTAGAGATTTATTCACAGTTAAATCAATGAAGGAAGATGATATTTCCATGTGATTTTTTCAGTCTAGTATATATTAGTACATTCAGTGCATACATACAAAAATATGTCCATGACTCTTTCTATGTTGATCAGCCTTTTGCTTTTCTATAGTAAGGTGCAGTGAATGAGACAGGCATTCTTAAGCAAAAATAGCCCCGTAGTCAGTATTTTTAACGTTCTCTACTAATGATTCCACCTTACTTTTAGATCTAATTTTGGGGTCAGTCTGGAGTCCCCTGAGAGTTCTTTGTTGGTGGATTGTGAGTTCATCTTTTTGCATCTCAGATCATACAGAATAGCTGTGGTTCCTTTTCTAAGGCCAAAAAGACTATTATGTTCAACAGTTCTAACCTTCAACATTACAAATGCCATAAAATCTCACACAGTAACTTGCACATTATTTGAGAAAGTTATATATTTATTTTAATTTAAAGAGTTCAGATATCTTCTTTCTGAATTTTCATACTGTAGTAAAAGCTTCTATAATTTGATTTTGAGTCTTTTGTTCATTGGAAGATAAAATTGTCTGTGGTGTATTAGGGCCCTCAGTCAGGCACTCAGATACTTCAAGAGGGAGGGAAAATGACAGCACAAATATTTTTCACCGGTATTCGCACGAGTATTATAGAAATACGCACTCCTTGGCTTACTTCCCAACCATGGCAGCTTTTAAGAGAACTTGAAGCCACTTTTCAATCTGAGTTTGTTCTTTGAAAGTACTTGGAAAATCTGTTCAATTTCTTATGGGTGTATGTTGTCATCTACAGGCTTTAAGTGTTTGGTCTTCAACCATAAAATATTACACGTTTGCTTTCTGTCATTTAGAAAAAAACCTTCTTCTCTACATGTTAGAAATGTAGAGGTGCCATGAAGTATATGCATTATTATGTTCCATGGTATTTTAATTTTACTGAAACTGACCAGTATATATCTATGGTATAATCCTCTGGAGACTTTTTCTTAAACTGGGCAGATATGCAGAACAGCTGAAAGAATGGACAGTGAGTGAAAATGAAAAAAAAAAAAAATATATTAGGTTAAAACATCTCAATTTGTCCCTTTAATAGTAGGTAATGCTAACTTGAATTTATGTTGGGAAGTTTTGCAAGTATCTTGTGATAGGCTATTGGACGTGAAGCAACAAAGTCAGATGATCTTAAATGGAAATACTTTTTCATTGCAGAGAATTGAAATAGCTTATGTCTTACCAGGAGCAAAGAATTTTGCTGATGTGAAAACAACAACTTCACTAAGGAAAGAATGCAGTCCAACAGAAGAATATGAACAAGTTGGAGATAGGTATTTTGATGAGCTCTCAAAGATCAATAAAAAGATAGTTCACATTTCTTAATCTTTCCAACTACCACAAGAAGTAGAAATAATTCAGCAAGCCTACATAGAAAAGCTTGTAACTTGTACCCTTGCACTTAATTGCAGTAGCAGTTGTGGCTGACCATAAGTTCTAATTCCTTTCCCAGTATCCCACTCTCTGAATTCCTATATTGTTCTCACTGTCAATCATCCAATCAGATCTATGTGTTTAAGAACAGCAACAACAACAAGCTCCTCTCTTATTTTTTTCTCAGACTGCAAAAAGCAAAAATGATTACCAAGAAACTTGTTTTTCTTCTCTTACAAATCCATATTCTTCCATATTTTAATTAGTAGTATTTGTAATACTTCTGCTCATAAGACATCTTATATTGTAATGTCACTGGGGTTACCATCCTCAGACAGCCCATTTGAAAGCTGAAACCAGTAGTTTCTGATCCCTGAGCCCACCACTGCTTTTAATAAGATCTGCTGAAGCTGTTAGGAATTAAAGGTCATTACAGCTTTGTGTATATTTGGGCTATTTGGCAAAATTAGCTTGCCATGGTGGCCTGATGGGTAATGATGAGCACATCTGGTTCCATTTCTTTGGAGCTACCACAGCAAGATGTAATTTCAAACATGAGGTTTCAGTATCCACCACCTGGGGAAATCTCCACAGGGATTTAACTCTTCTCTGCCCCCTTTATTTGAGATCATTCACTCCAGTGCTTCTTTTCTCTTCAGTGCATCATACCATTTAATTTCCATCACTTCAGTTTTCTGCCAGGGGCTAGTTCACAGTATTAGGTACAAAATTGCTTGAGACAAGGATAGACAACAACCATGTGTTCATGCAATGCCTGGAACAGGTGCTGAGCACCCTCTAACTAATATGTCTCTCCATACAGTGATGGTGCTGTAGGTGAAGTTTTGCTTGAGGAGAGAAGGTTCACAACAATGAGCAAAACTTACTCTTTTTTCTGAATGGGAGAAATTTTTCACACTGTACAATGTGTTGCAAGAAAGATATTTAGACCAGCAAGAAAATTTATCTTTAAAAAAAATTATTTAAATAAATTAGCTAAATAACAATGTTAGAAGTGACAATTTTTGTGTATTTTATTTCTGTAGGACTGTATTTTAGAGATAGTACAGTTAAAATGTCAACTCCACTACCACAATAGGCATAGCAAAAAAACCCCACAGATGACCACAAGCATATTTTGATAACACAGTTTCTCAGTGCTTAAAAATACTTGTAATTACTTTTACTATTAAAATGGTGTCAAATTTAAAGTATTACTAAATATACTGTTCTGTGCATATTATACTTCTCTATTATTTTGTTTTTATTTGTTCTGCTGGTCACAATTCATTGAATTAGAAGGGGTTGAGTTGAAATGAGGGGCAACACAGATGTTTGGCTATATGTAGGAGTACATGAGAATTTCCATTGATATTTTCCTGTATTTTCAAATAAGATAAGGTTATAATGCACACCTGTCTGTATTACCATTAATGCTTACTAGAAAGCATAGGACATACTAAAATATTATTCAGAAATATAGGAGGAAAATATAAAAGAATAGGAATAGTTTAATGGAACCAAAAGTAATTTATAGCAGTTCTTGAAAAACAGACTGCACTTTATACCCAGTAAGTGGAGGCTTTTTTATCTTCTGTTTCAATTCTTTCCATACTTCTAAATGGCCATGAGAGCTGGGGAATGGGAACACCTTCTCCTGTACATTAAGCAACAGAACTGAATTCTCCACATGGATTTGTGGATTTGTTCTCTATCTCTTCTTCCCATTTGTGTGAATGCTGGCATATAACTAAATTAAAGGCATCAAACCAAACAGTTGGACGCACTTGCTCTTGAAGCAGAAAGCAAGGAGGGTCATAATCACTATTACAGGAAATCCCATAAACTGTATTTGCAAATTTCGGGTTGTTAATTGCCATCAACCATCTCTTATTGTACATAAAAAGCCCTCTGACTCCTTCAGAGGTGTGGCAAAAACATGGTGCTTTTAGCAGAAGGATGCACCAGCACACTTTTTGAAGAAAACCAGAACAGAAGATGAATAACTCTCTTAGAAAAAGAGGAAACAGAAATAAAATTCCTGTACTGAGACTGACTCTCATCTGCCTGACTGAGACATATTTTCCTATTTGCCTAAAACTTTTCAACAAATTTCTCATGAACCATTTGCAACCTCTCCACAAAACTACAATCTCAGAGGAATTTGATTCTGTCATCCTGAAAACACTGCTTCTGACCAGTACAAATAAAGCAGTATACTGGAACTAATTTAAAACCAGAAAAGAGTCACACTTTTTCTCCCCACCCTCTCTTCGATGTTAAATTTATTTACTAGATTAATCTGTTCTACTAAAAGGCCTGACACATTGTATAAAAGGACTTTTTTTATGGATACAGCAAAATTAGTGCTTGGAACTGATGAATCAGGGAAAGCAGGAAATAAGCTTAAAACAACCTTTTTATTAGCAAGACATCAATTTCAATCATATTTGAATTTTCTTCAGCATTGAGGAATTATTAGTATAATTCACAGTTTAACTGAGATTGGGAACACCAAGTGTTGCAATATATCGTATTGCATATTATAGAGAAGTCCTACTCCAAAACATTTTTTTCCTTTTCTCACAGACAGTCTGGAGCATGCTATACACCATACAGTGGCTGAACTGAATTTCTCATCAATCAGACCATCATTAATTTTAATGGAGTTGTAACAAATATTCATTAGCAAAGTGATAACACTAGATAAGGCCCACAGTACATGGGCAAGTTTTCCTTGTCTCATGTTCAGAATTGACACAGAAAGTCCTTTCATGTTTAAAGCCCCACGTGTCCTTCTGCTGCCATTCCAGTGGTCTACAGTGCACACAGAAATAACAATTCCATCTTTGAAATGCAGCTGTCCAAGGAAAGGAAAAGAAGAAAAATCTGCACGTCCAGCAGTTTTGACCTTCTAAAGCTAACATACAACTCCCCTTTCCAGAAAAGTGTTACTTGTAAACGCCATGCAGTTCATATAGGACAGCAGGATCTCCTTTATTAATGTTTTCCCTACAACATGCATTTGCAGTAACATCATTGCATAAAAATTCCCCTGGCTCACTCAGGTGCTGGTGGAGGTATGCAGGGTATGAGTACAGCCACAGCTCCAGAGAGCTCGCCATCTCAATGAGGGTAGAGGAAATTTTCTTAATGCTTATCTGTCTCGTTACTGGCAGTTACACAAATTAATTCAGAAGCATTTTTGATGTGATGTATATATTGGTGTGCGTGATAGTAAAAGGCTTCAAATGTTATTCTCACTCATACTTGAGGTACTACCATGCCTTGGTAGTACTCTGCTCCTTTGAAGTCCCTCTAAATTAGATGTGATGGTACAAATAGCAATGAAACTTCACGTAACTTTAGAAACCATCCTTCTCTTTGACCAAAGTGAGGATGAGCACTGTACCATAGCAGTGGCAGTGGCTGGAGGTGTGCTGCTAACCACAGCATTTTGGGCAGGGTGGCTCCTTTTAAGAAGAGAATATACCTGCTGA
>NW_010122349.1:21814-44694 GCF_000699245.1 Pterocles gutturalis | reverse complement strand
GATATGCTCAGTTGGAAGCAAGCATGCTTCAGCCTTACCTTACTCCTCTCCCTATGAGGCCACGCAACTGAAACTCTGATCTCTTGGCCAGCAAGCAGACAAGCCTGAAGGTGGGGTTTCTCTCTTTCCCCCACGAACTCAGTATGAGCAGATGGGTCTACCACTGAATTTCTTGGATGCAAGTGAGTGCACCCACATGCCACTGGGTGTGAGAAATTAGAGGAAAAAAATAGTCTTACATAAAAAAAAATTAGAGCAGGGCTCAAAATCAAGATTTATAGTCAAAATGTAATTCCATTATGTGGCAACACAATAAACTTCCAGGAGAATCATGATCTGTTTTCTGACTTATATAACCCCTTTGCCACTTGTAGCTTAATTTGAACTGGAGGCATGTTTTAAATATTGCTGTAGTGTTAAATTGTAGTAAATTGAAATGTCACCATAGATTAAAAACAAAAAAAGAATAAACTTTGCTGAGACGTATGTATTCAGCACACAGGCTTGTAAATTAAAGGTAAAAAGGGAAATTAAAGACAGAAGCTCAAAATGCCATGTACAAGAACACAAGGCACTTGAACAAAAATAATGCAGCATTGACATTTACTGGAGGAGAATGAAAGGAACTCACTATTTAACTTATTACTTTCTGTAAACCCTTGTGAAATAGCAATAAAACTGAGAATCTAAATAATCTGTTATTTCAGCAACAGCCAGTAAACTAGAAAAACAGCAATGTGGATGAATCTTATTTTACCTTTCCTTGGCATGACTGTTCACAGATTCTTAACAGCTTCTACAGTAAATAGCACTCCTCAGAGAATGACCTTTAAAGTTCTGCAAGCTTCTTTAAAATTCTGAACTTTAAAAATAGCAGGATTTAGGCACTCTGTCTTCAGAAAATATTTTGTTTGCATGTCAGGACTGTCATGAATGTGAGACACTGTGTGTGGTCAGTACAGGCCTCATGAAATGTATAACTAGGTGAGCTAAATACATGCAATATGCTATACTGATAAGTGTAATGGGAGTAAATAGGACCCCATTGACTTATGCAAATAAGATATCATTAGTTTATTTAGCCATCTGTTCTGATTTGTTTAAGTATTTCTAAGTATGCCAGAAATTACATTTGCTTTGGTAGAAATTAGTTTTCTGCAAAAATTATTCTGAAGAATTCTGAGTTATTCTGAAGAATTATTTCTTTTGTCTTCACCTCAGATCATTTCTTACAGAAAAGCAAATATCAGCTCATCTAACAACCCATCACCTCTGTCCTTCTCACCTTTCACACTCTTTAAATATCATCAAACAGTCATACCAACTGTTTACAAAGATATCCCACTTATGGCCATAAATGACATGAGTGCTTTATAGCTCTGTATTTACAATATATCAAAGTGGTTTCTTAGAGAGTAGTGCAATTTCCCTCCTGCTCTGGGCTCATGAAATCAGTGAACCTAATAAACTAGAAAAGCCTCATTAATGGAAGCAACCGTCCTTTGTGAGTGAGCAGCAGAAGCCAGCAGATCAAAGGTGCCCCACTTCCTCCAGTAGTGTCTGCACATCTGTTTTTATTATATCAAATGTGTGGCTAAGCTTGCTGGTTCACAACAACAAAGCCTTTTGCTATTACTGTTTTTCTAATATATGCTGACTTCAGTTTTCAACCCATCTTTTTTCTGAAAATAGTCAAGCACTTTAACATGAAGCTATTTATCTGATTGACATAAGATTTGTCTAAGTTTAAATAGAATGTTGAGAGATGCGATGCTCCTCATCTGCTTATTTTAGATTAAAAATATATATATATTAGGCAGCACTGTGCTGGTATTAACCTTCCTTCAAAATAACACCAAAAGCTGGTGTATCTTCTGCAACTATATCCAGCTGCAAACAAGCCCAGGACTGTATCTGCTCTTTTAACAGTAGGTGTGCTCTCACTTCTGGCAAAAAGACAGAAATCATAAAGAACAGTGTAATCTTCATGTAGTTTAAGAAAACCTAAAGAAAATCACAATTTCATAAGATCTTACTTAGCTGGGACCAAATTTGAAAAGGTAAGTATTACTTGGCCAAAATTTCACTGATTTCTTTTCTTACTGGAATCTGAAAGAACCGGTTTAAATATTGGAATGTTTTCAAAATGATGTTCTTTAATAGTAATCTCTAAGAAACACTTTTTTTTTTCCTACTTTTTATCAAATAGGAAAAACTTTCACTATCTCATTAAAACACTGCCAATCTAGCATCATTCTTACTCTTTTCTGTGTATTTGTCCACAAAAGATTTTGCAGTAGATCATTCTTATGGAATATTGCCCATATTCCATAAGGTGTCCCTGCTCATGGCAGGGGGTTTGGAACTCAATGATCTTTAAGGTCCTTTTCAACCCTAACCATTCTATGATTCTATGATAAGCACATGCTGTCATGTGGTCGTAGACTGGTAATTAGAAAATGTACCAGAAGATGCTTTCTGGACAAATGTCTAAGTACTGAAAGTGACCGTATACATGTGGCTGAGTAGCAAATCAAAACTGTAAAACACTAATCTGATTGTGATGAAGAGCAATTATAATGAACTGTGACAAAAAATGAGAGAAAGACTCATCCAGTAATGCACTTAGCAAAATTTTGTCTCAGAGGACAGTAACAAGAGCCTTTTAAATTGTTCCTTCTCCTTCCATCTGGCATGCAGAACTGAGAAAGCTGATCAAATAAAATTAAAAATGCCACATATTTTTGCATAATACCACACGTGTGATTAAAGACTGTGCAGTGCCTGACGTTGCTAGGACCCAATGTCCATTTGAGTCCGGTTGACTCCTTCCTCCTGCTTTGACAGAATTTCTGCATTGTATTTATTTTTGAGTGATTGCCGTACTCACAAAAAACCAAAAAAAAAAAAAAAACAAAAAACCAAAAAAAACCACCTCATATTTACTTGTGAGAATGAAGGAGAAATCTGAACAATTTGAGAAAAATAGATCTCTCATGTAAAACATGTCAAGAAACCCTTCTCTCTACTCAGGAAGGAAAACAGATAATTTTAATTCTAGTGTTTCTATTTGTAACCTAACATATTTCTTCAGCTAAAGAGGACAAGCAGTGACTTTAAATAGGTCTTCTTGTTTCCTCTTGTCCATATCACTCACCGAAGTGCTCTCCACCCTTTCCTTAAGTTATATCCTTATTAATTCTTATTTATGAAGGTTATTGAGATACATAGGGGACTTACCTGAGCTGTGGGAACGCAGAACTATCAATTGGGTTTGAAAGACAGTGTATTGTACATACTTAATGCATACAAAAATGGTTTTGGCATTCCTAACAAGTGTACTTGGTAGTGGCATGTGGCTGTTCCAGTGTCCCAGTCCTCACTCAGCCTTCTCTGGGAAATATTATTGCAAGATGGTTTAGTTCAGGATTTATTTTATATCTATCAGTGTCATTTAGCTACAACCCATCCTCAGCAAAGGAACCTTCACATGGTGTCCTCTACTTCCGCACATGTGTCAACCTAGGTACTGCCTGACAACACTGCCGACAAAAATTTCTGCACTTTCTCTAGGGAAACACTTTGTTTGAAACCATGTTGTACCAAAGGAAGTAGGAATTTTGCAGGACTTCATCCTATTTGCTTTCTGAGACTACACATAAATGTGCTATGTCACATGGCATTCCCAGCACAGTGTTGGGCAGGGTATATCCTGCAGAAAGACATCTCTTGTAAACAAGATTTAGCAGTCTTGGAGGGAATTTCCTGCTGTTGGTCAGATTGTTTTGAACACCATTGACCTCGCTGCAGATTTCTATTCTAAGAGCAGCTATTCATCTGTGTCCTAGGATCAGTTGGTTTGATGACAGTAACTGCTGGGGAGGTGGATAAGGAAATCTAGAGACACTCGTTCCAGTTGTGAGGCCTGCTGATAACCAGCACAGACTATGCTCTGGCTAGTCTACACTGATTTAAAAACTGTTTGGAAGGAAATAGCTTCACTGAGGAAGGAAGCAAGGGAATGCGGAAAACAAACCAAAAAAATTCCAAGTATAGCATTAACCTAGACCACATCATGTTGCCAATACCGTACTACCAATAATGCACAGCAAAACACAGGGCAAGCACGCCTTGGATTGCACCAAAAAATGTATTTCTAAAATGTGCTGGCATTTGAAGCATTCTCATACTCTCACCAGATTGCCAGCTCTTATTATGCAGATAAATTTGCACCATTTGTTCCTACTTCGCAAAGAATGTCACATTCCTCAACAAGAAAAAATATTTCATACACTTGGGATTATAATAACTGATTCCTGGGCAGTTTCTTTCTAAACACAAGGAGAGGATCTAGGCACAAAAGCCAAACCATGGGGAGAAAAACAGACTGATTTATTTAGTTAGCTTCATGTCTTCCAACTCGAAAACTTTTCTGGATTTTTAATCTCTTCTCTATAAAAATACATTTATGTAAGAATTATGGTTTAGTGGACTTCATTTCTGGACAGTAATTTTTGATTTGGTCTCTCTGGATGGACTGACTTCACAGTCCCCAAGATGTTTGTAACATAAAGCAGTTTTCATATGTCAAATAATTCATAGCCCTCACAGGCTGAAGCCCCTCCAAAAAAAGTACACCAGATCATGGAAATTTAAGGTAAAACAGAGACAATTAAAAATTGCATCTTGATTATACTGCATGAAGGGCATCTTCTTAGTAGGGCTGATTTCTCCAGATAGTATCAGCATTTCATAGGAAATCTTTCCATTTTCTGTCTGATTTGCTATATAATAAAGAACAGACTATGACTAAATAATAAAGAACAGATGTTGACTGAAAGAGTCTGAAATTACTAGAAATGTTTAAAAAGTGCAAAGTCTGCATAATGAGGATCAAACATTTAGTAAATATTCAATATCATCATCTGATATTTAAACTATCAAGTGTATTACCTTATTTTCAATATTTTACATTTTTATGTAAAGAATAAAACAAGATTTTTATTTAGTGACTTACAAAACACTTTCACACAGCTCTAAAAGAACAGAATGGATGTTCAAGGTATCATTTTATGCAGGTATTTGGAGTTCTGAGTCATATAAACTAAACTCTAGTGCCTTTTCTTTTATTATGTTTAACAAGCCACTGAATGTAAATGTGTCAATAGTTCATCAGTTCTTGATTTCAACAAAAATGTATTTCATATTACCTCTTCAAATTGTTGTGGGTTTTAGTGGTAAAACTTGCAATAACTTCAGAAACCCTCCACCAATTGTTATGCAATGACATTCCAGCTTTAATTTCATATCATGTAAGGCCTGGTTCAAAGGCTTACTAAAATCATTGAGCATCTTTCCACTGACTCACAATCTTAAGTAAGTGGCAAAACCGTGTCCTAGATCTGTACGCCTATGCAACTTCAGCTGAAACTGAACTGCGTATGGTCCCAACTGATGCTCATATCTGAAAAGTAAATGATACAACCAAAACAGCTTAGACATAGCCCCAAACTGATAGCATACATCATGCAAAATGTAGGGAAACAGAAATTGTATTTAATATGCTTCCTGAAAAGTTGTATGTTAAAGATAAGTACGAAAGGATAAGGATATAATATTATCTGGAAGATGAAGGAGAATATTTTTTTTTATTCTAAAACAAGTATGTTAAATTTATAATCTGGACTTCTTACTCTTCTCTCACATATAAAAATGTTAGAGAAAATATAAAACATAAATTCAAGATCCAAACGAGAACATGATCCAGAGGACAGTGAGGGGGATGCAGTGATAAACGACAGCACAAAAGCAAACTTAGCCTATTCCATCATCCTCTTAATATTTCAGCTGACTCATGCATTCAGGCTATATAATGTTCTCCAATTTGATCAAGAGAGTAAGAACCGAGTTTAAACCTGTATCTGGATGTCCCATTTGTTAAACAAACAAATTCAAGAAAAAATGAGTCTGAAGAAATCTTTCTGGATGCAATAGAGATTTTCATCTTGGGTCTTCAGAATGCTCAGTAAATAAAGTGACCAAGCTTTCTATGGCCATGGATTATCTGTTTCAGGAGAGTGCATAACTTCTGTCTAACCAAGTTTGTGAAAGCTAGGTCTGATATAAAAATTATTGGGCAAGATTTTGGTCTGTGTTTTATAAAAGGTCTGAGTACATAGTACTTCTTTTTTTTTTCCTCACAGACAACTACACTGTCCTATTGTAGATACAAGAGGTGATCAGTGCTTAGAAAATGTGGTTATTTTCCAGAATTTTTCACATATATTTCTCTGAACAGAAGCTGAACCTATATATCATAGCATATACTGGTCATGTGTTTAGCTGTCATTGTATTGTTTTCCATCGCTTAGGTTGAGGTTAATTTAATCTGAAAGAAGTGACAGTACACTCTTTGGATGTAACTGCATGAAGCAGGTTCCCTTCCCATCACATTCATTTTGATCACATCTGACCCTCCCTGCGTCACCATGGCATTTATGAAACAGGGAATTTTATTTTTCACAAACCCTTATACCAAGAATAAATGGCTTTCCAGGCATCTTTGTTTTAAGGAACCTTCTCTGTGTCCCCCAAGGTCAGACTGATGAACATTTAAAACCTATTTTGAAACATCTCCTATTGTTAGTATGCTGCATGAGCGTGACAGAAAAACTAAAAGACACTCACTGCACTTTCTTCCATGGCCTTTCCACCCTGATATAAAGCTCTCTGTTATGCTTACACAGCAATCAGCTATCACCTTTCCTTGTGTTTCTGCATTTCACCACTCAGCTTCCATCTGGTTTTGCTGACACTCCCTGGCACACTTTCCTTGCAGTCACTTACGTGTCAGTCAGCATATGCCTTCTCACACATCTCAGACTCATTGACCAGTTTGTGAGGTACTGGTAGGCAATGCTGACTTTTTTTAGCCTTTCTGCATTTCAGAAAGGAATTTAGTAATATAATCAGTGAAAGGTTGATCAGACACACATATGTGCATGCAACGTTCACATTGAATTTCATATAGCTTAATACCCTATTTAAAGAATGCAGGATGCCATTCCTGTACCAACATTATGGGGAGAAAAAGATGTAAAGTACGAAACCATGAAAAATTCCTTGTGATAGTACTGAGAGATGTTGTTCCTTATTTTGGAGGTGCCTAAAAATGGCAAAGGCATAACCATACATCTGTACATTGATTATATTAACATAAACAGAATGAATAAGAGGTCACAAGCTTCAGTCTAATATTTCTTTAATCCTAGTAACACCCCTGAATTACCAAATGCCCATTCTCAGGCCCACTTACTCTTCACACTTTCCTTTTCAAGACCTTTTCCTATCACAACAATGGCTGTCTTGCTTAAATATTTTCCTCAGTGCTGCAGAATTTCTGGTGTCAAGAAAATAACTCTTTTCTTAATATCTGCTTTCATATTCTACATCATATATTATTGTCTGTTGAATTGTACCTCATAATTCCAGGAAGAATGAGAATATTTCACTCCCAAAATTTACTAAAAAATTCCATCAGGTTGTGAAATGTGTCCTCTAATGTAATCCAGCAGACTCAGTCTCTCACAGAGCATTTTACCCTATCTATTTATTGTTTCTGCTGCTTTTGTTTTCTTTAACATAACCTGACTCTTGCTTTTCCTTTAATACATTTTCTTTAATAAATACCAACTGTTTCAGCCCACTAGTCAGAATGACCAGTCTTGCCTAATATTTCCTCAGTCTTCTCTTTCTAAAAGCTGGTCAGGGTATCTGTGCACCTTCCTACAGATTATAAATTGTTATTTCTGTTGAACATACTGTTACGATGAGGCCAGAATTGGCATCTGAATATGGCACACCAGTGAGCGTATGTTTTTGCAAAGGAAAGTCACCATCTGGCTGAAATCAGCCAAGATCCCTCCTGACCCCATCTGCAGGTGAGAGGAGATACCAGTGGAAGCAGCTGGTATGAAATCAGACTACTTAATCTTGCAAGATGTTGACCTAAAACAAAGAGGCATACATTTATGTATTACATAACACTGGCTTTCACCTTACCAGCCGACATTTATTTCTTTAGACCTACAATAATTGGTATAAATGCCATAAAACTAGGCATTCTTCTAAGATCTAAGAGGTTTTATTCTGTGCTATGTTTGAGTATGCCTCTTTTGACAGTCCCAGTAGGTTACAAAATTACACATTTTTGAGATAACAATGCTGCAGCTTAATGACCACTTCTATGGGAGGGTGTAAAAGAAACTAGGGAGTCAGGAACAGATGCACAAGTGAATTAAAAATATTAATCAAGTATGTTTAAGAAAGCAAAAAAGAAGCAGAATGACATAATCTCTTGAATTACATCCTAATATATCCTAATGCCCATTTGCAGAAGATATGGGAACAGTTTTTGTCATAGAAAGAGAAGAGGTGTTAGCCATTCCCAGCTTGGGAAGGACAGAAGAGGAAAGAGGATCTTAACACCTGTGTCTATATAGGAACCTTTAATGACAGAATGAGGGAAGATGTACTTCTAAAACAGCCTAAAATCTAAGACAGTGTAGGAAGGATATGTAGATCACCTTACTAGCTAACAGATATGCTGAAGTGGTTAAAGAAGATTTTAACTGATACATATAATCCAGGGTGGTTTTACTGTCAGTGTTGCAAATTCACATGCTTTCTTGGCCAGTGTTAGCTAGAGGTAGTTAGAGGAGCAGGAAAGTAAAGAAACGGCCCATAACTCACCCCAGACTTGACATGCTATGCTTCTTCAGAGTCCACAGAGGTGGCAGATTAGTAATGGGGGTAAAACAAGGGCTGTGTCCTTCCAGTCCCTGCCTTTGCACTGCTCTGACTGTTCTTGTTGTCAGGTGCTGAGCTGGAGAAGGAAACTCAGTTAGCAGAAAATCAGTGAGGGCTTTTGAGTCGGGGCTCATTTGTTTTGTTTGTTTGTTTGTTTGCTGTCAGGTTAGTTTTCAGCCACTCAGGTCCAAGTCATTGTGTGGCCTTGTGAACTTTTGTGGAAGAACAAAGGCAGGAATGGGAGTGCATAGGTGGGGATGGAAAGCAGAGGAAGGAGGCAACATTTTGGTCCCAGCTTCATTTATATCAGCTTTAAATAACCATGAAACCACATCCGCCTTTACACAGGTAAAAAAACGCCCAGGACGTGAGCACTGCTGAGATCTTACAACACATGGTCATAAGTGCAAATGAAGTATCCCCTGCCATCCCTGGCCTCAGATCTGCAACAGCATTTGTCACAATGAAGGATCAGGATCTCCTGTGCCCCATGTCATCCTCTACATTCTTCACGTTGTCCCATTGCATGACTTAGCACATCCATTACACAAGATAAAATCTACTTTACAAACTGATTTGCAGTTACACTGCCTTGTAGTTGAAGCATTCAAAGGGCACCTTGGTGGTTCTGTTGCAAAGATCTTCACAACGGATTTTGCGATGTAACGCAATACCTGTGACCTGCTGTCATGCAGGTATGAGCCCTGTCATACGAGCCTAGGATTTTTTTATATACGATCTATGGTTTAAAATGTTCTTAATCAAATAAACAAACCAGATAAGCCTTTTCCCTTTGAGACTCCTCATAAGCCATTTTCAAGACAATTTGCCAGACAAAAAGGATGATGTAAGTAGATACAAAATAAAATACTCATCATTGCAATCCCCATGCCCCAAAAGTGGCCATTAATCAGTTGTGTACTACACAAGCTTCTTGTGCTTACATTAGACAAAATATTGCCCAAGGTCTTCTAATGCACACCAAGTAGTACAAGGCTCTTCAGTTTTAATAAACATGCACACACAGACACATTTGATATGCCAAGACGGGAGGCCTGGAGTGTTTGAGACATGGTGGCAGCGCCACAGAACAATAGTGTAGTTTGTATTGCTGGCAGTACTGGCATACCACTGGCCAGAACTTCAAAAGTGTCCAAAAGACTAAAGAAAGGGCTGCAAACAGAGAGCAACTTTAAATGGCCATAGAGTACTTTGAAGTGATTATTAACAATGCATCCCATAGCCCGAGGCATGCACAAAGTATGTCTGCACACCAAGCTGCTGAACGGAACAAGATTTGTTTATCAGCCCCTCTGCAGAGACCACAGGGGCTCCGGGCTCCCTCTGAAACAATTTATTCTTCTCTGCTCCTGCAGCTGGATGTGCCACAGGCATTTTCTGTGGGACAGATTCAGCTAATAAATGATTGGTTCACTGGAAGCTGTAGTAAGTACTGGAGAAAGCTTTGAGCTATCGTCTATGCCAGTGAGCAGAATGCCCAAAGACAAACTCCTGTGTTTGTGTTCCCCTCCTGACAACACTGGTTTGAGTTTTGGTGGCTAAATGCAAGTTCTGTACAACTGCTGGGTCCCTGGATGTTGTAGGTGGGCACAGAAGAACCAGGAAAGTGTGTCTCTATCATCACGAAGGGAGTAGTAACCTTCCACTAATTACTGTTAAGACTGATGTAAACCGTTTCCCTTCTGCAGGCTTCTGTTTTCCTGATAAAATTTGACCATTTTACTGCTGTCATGCAAGCCCAAATCATGGCTCCACCATTTGTCTGTATGGACTGTCTCTCTTTCTGGGACCTGGACAGAAGGCTTTCTGGGGCATGAATTGCTGCTTTGTTCTGCTGCTCTAAAGAAACCTTAGGCAAATGCAGTTGAGCTCCACATTTGGAAAAAAAAAAAAAAAAAAATCTTGCCAGGTTTGTGGCCCTCAAAACCATATTTGAATTCTTTGAAGTTAAGATATAATTTTTCCCCAAATTTTCTGTTCTCTGTGAAGAAATTACTTCAGTTGTGTAGTGAGGAAGTAATAGTCAGGCACGAAATGAGAAAATGACTATAAAGATGATGACCTAGGATCTCACTAAAAGTGAATATATCCCACTTTAAAGCTCGGTGAAGAAAAGAATGAATCTAAGAAACAGGATTTATTCCAGAGACTGAAGTATAAAAGACTCATTAATGACAATCTCTGGTTTTGTATGTATTTTTAATATGTTTTCATAACCCTGTTGCCTTATGGACAGATAACTGTATCGAGATATTTTGGCTAAAAGATACAACCAAGCCACAGCGTCGCACTGCAGATTTCAGGAAAAAGGAGATCATTTGCATTTAGTTTGCAGAGTGTGTCCCTTTATTCTTTAAGTCTTATTTAGTTGGATAAAAATAAAAACTAGTTTTTTATTAGCAAACTCTGACTTCAGCTGTTGTCTATTTCCATGTCCAAGAGGAGTAAATAACAAATGTTTAAGCTCTTTTATTTTTAATAGGAGACATTTAATTAAACAATAATCCTGTTTACAACTGTGCTGCTACATTGAGTTCTGAACTACCTGAAAAGATTAGCCAAATTAAAATGTCAGCATTTGGTTTTGTTCACTGGTTGCTAGCTAACATTTAGGAGTACAAATTGATTTCAAATGGGAATGTCAGCTGCATGCTTTGGCTAGAAATGAAGCTCTGACTCTGAGGGATAGAAGAGATATGACAATCAAAATTTCTCAAATTTATTTATTCCAAGTAGGGGAGTGACACCAAGGTAGAACTCATCCTGCATCCATTGCAGTATTTTGTTCTAACCCCAAATAGCTGCTACGTCTTCCTAAAGAGTGGCATACACCACATGCTCTTGTCATGCCTGGCCTAAAATCATCCCACACCACATTTTTCAGGGATTCCCACAACCTTACAGACTTGTATGATTTTTAACTATCAAAGCAAAGCATCAGGAGAATGGATTTTTGAATGAAATAGAGTAACACTTTGGGGAGAAATGTCTGTTTTATGCTAAAACAGAAAGACTTTTCTCACTTTGAATTAGGAAACATCTGTTTCTGTTGTAGACATTTCTAACCATGCTAGTGAAAGCTTCAATTTAGGCATCAATCACAAGAAGAAAACAGAACAGAGGACAGCAGTGGCGTTACTCCTGAGTACTTTTAGTCAGTAGCCCAGTAGTTACGGTGTTAATCCAAGATAATTAAGACACACATACAGCTTCTTGCACTGCACCACGTGGATATAGGAGCTCAGGCCAGCATTGCTTACACCTCTGCACTGCTTCTCAATTGCACTTTGCTGAACTCCTACCTATTGCCTAGTGAACAGATGGGTAACAATATTTCAGAGACAGCAAGCTTCATCATCACATAAGTCATGCGTTCTCCAGTGGGAAAACCCAAGCTCACTGGTGTTGAGCCTGAAAGCTATGGGTCTTAGCCCCTTCATGTGGCAGAGAGAGAACAAGAGAGTAAACTGAGACACATTCAGGCTATGTTCATGTTAATGGTGGATATGGGTGCAGACAAGGACCGCTGGGTTGCATTCCCATTATGCACCTCAGTACAAAATTGACCAAATATCTCTCCTGACATGCGGAGGA
This sequence comes from Pterocles gutturalis, assembly GCF_000699245.1. Taxonomy (NCBI): domain Eukaryota; kingdom Metazoa; phylum Chordata; class Aves; order Pterocliformes; family Pteroclidae; genus Pterocles; species Pterocles gutturalis. Next base: position 32,271 of record NW_010122349.1, on the reverse strand, counting down.
CTAAAACACAGCTAGTTATGCTTTTTCTAAAATCAGTAATGTCAGAGATGCTATAACTTGGCTTTACAGGGAATCTGCAGCAGCTGCAGCCACTGCATTTTATTTGGCTCTTTGGGGCTATATGTAAGGAGCATGTACGTCCTCTGGCCTCTGAGTATTTGCCTTTTTTTCCCCAATGCCCAGAACAGTGTGCTATAGTATGGATGCCCTACTTGGTATACTAGTATTAATGCCATTTCACTAACCAATTGAATTCCATGTGGGACTGACATGACTTTTCTATCTTATGTTGAGGCTATTTTTCCTTTGAAAATGGGTATCTGGCAAGTAGCAACTTCAAGGTTTGATTTGTAACTCAAAAACAGGCAAATCTAGTATCTAGCTCTAAACAGTGCTTGATCACCTACTCATTCACTTATTCCCCTTCTCCCAATCTGTTTATAGCGAGTCTCATTACAAATGTAGCTGTTTATAAAGCCTTTGTTCCTTTGAGCAGCATTACTTTTATTGTTGGCTCAAGTGTGGCTCTAAATCCACTAAATAATTAACCAGCACAGGGTTTCTTCTATGAACATAGTGTGTGGATTCCCTCAAAGGACTTCCAAATCTCCTTCATTCTCTGGACAAACCCTCAAGGGCCAAGCCACCAAAAGATGTTTTTGTCTTTTCTTCCCCACCCTTTCCCTTTTTTGCCAGTTCTAAGCAGCCATATAATATCTGCTACACACTTCTGAGATGCAGGAAGAATAATAGTCAGCCCTGGGCCAAGTCACGTACAGAAGCAATAGAAGAGTATTTTAACTGTAATGTTATTTATCTCTAAACTACTTATGTTTAACTGCGCTTTAAAAAATACCCTTCTTTTGACCAAAACAAACCTCCAAACACAGATGTTCACTAAGTATCCAAACATGAATAAAAGATATTCGGAGACATTTGGGATAAAACAGTCAGGACCTAAATTCCAAAATCCTTACACAGGCTTTACTCAGTCAGAACTCTCTCTTAATTAATGGAAGCTAAGCAATCAGTAAAGTTTTCGGAATTTAACCATCTCCTTACGTAACTGCATTTTTTTAAAATTAGGCTTTGTAATCTTATACTTTCATACAGCATTGTACCAGCGAAGTCACAAACTATAAACAATCTCCTAAAAGCAGTGAAATTGAAGCCAAGAGCTTTTGACTAACTTGAAATTTGCTGCTGCAAGGGATAAATGTGCCAGATCCTAGTATGTGGGTCACTTGTTTTGCCAGACCATCCAGGGTATGAAGAGACTTGTATCTCTTACCCTGAGGAGGGAAGAGAATAAGGTTTTTGACCATTTTCAGCTTTTTGTGTTTTATGGGAAAAAGTGTGAAAATTAAAAACTGGAATATGGAATTAAATATATTTAGATCATAAGTGTGAATCTGTGCTTTCTTAATACCCATGCTGTCAGATCCCATCCTAACAGTTTGGTATGCACATTATAACATCTACCTACTGCTAGAACAGACACTAACTGTCTGAAGGGTATGGATTGGTGAATTGAATTACTGCCAAAGCCTATCAAAATAGGGTAAAAGACTATTTGGAGGGCATTTTGAACAAACATGCGTAGTCACTGCCCCTGCCTTTCCTCTCCTGTCAATAAATATGGAAATTCAAATACCAAAGCTCTCAATAAATTTCACAACTGATAAGAAAAAACAAAAAAAAGAGCATGTTTTAAATTACTGATCTCTCTGTGCATCACAGTAGCACATAGTCCAATCTTTGCAAAAAAAAAAAAAAAACCCTTAGGATCATGAATCAACAGTATCATTTCTTACTCATGTGATATGGGAGCATATCACATAATTATACGCTCTGGAAAGTGTATTCTGTGAATCTGAATCATGTAATGACTAGGCTAAAATTCTTCATAAACCAATTGCAATAGGTAATTTTGCTTTTTATTTCCCATTTTCTATAACTAATTAATTCTGAAGTCGAGCATTAGGAGTGCACTATATTAAACTCCTCCTACACTCAGACCTTAAGAAAGCAAGAAAGGAAAAGTTATGGAAGAATCTGTTTACTGTGATCAAAGAACAATATAAGCTGTGCAAAAAATGGATGAAATTCTGTTTAGTTAAGCATAATCTTGTAGCCTATTTTCTTTTTCATGCTTTGTTTGAGTGAACTTGTCTTTTATTACCTATCATGCACAGAACAGCTGTCCAGATTAATAGTTTTTAGACTGTGTTATTCAGATATGCAGGGTTTTTGTTTTTAACTGCAATGTTTCTGTGCTTTGGCTTTCCAATGTGCAACATGTGATCTTTGTTAAAACCCTGCTGTGGAATGCTGACATACACACAGGATTATTTTCCCTGCCAGGAGTTCATATAGATTTATATGAAGTTTTAAAAGATGCACACTCAACTTTTATTTTCCATTCAGAAAGAAACAAAGCTGTCATGCTGGTGACAAATAGCTTTTAATTTTAAACTTTTGGATTAAAGGAATAGGCATCTTTCCTGACCACAACGTGGCAGGATGGAACTAACTACATCCTATGACTTGAGAACTGCATACAGTATCTGTAGGTAACTGAAAACAACGTTTTACCAACTGCTTCAGAAAAGAGCTACTCCTAAATTAAGCTTTCTTAAAAACAGACCATGGAGTCTCCTTCTTCCAACAGTGGGGATTAACTGCTGTTTTGAACCTATGTGACATTTTCAGCTATGAGCGCAAAGCAAAAAGGCACCTTTTCCTGGAGGGATGGAGGTACAGTAGGGAAGAAAAAGCAGAGGTTGGAAATAAGACAAAACTGTCTTAGTTAGAAGCTAGTAGCAATCGAATGCATTCTTCACAAAGAAACTGTAGGCTGAGATACTGTCAGTAGGAACATTTCATCAGATAAATGTTAAAGGAAGGAATCTCTTTTTCAAACCATGGATTGATTGCAGGGCCATTCAATAAGCCTTGCAGAAGATGGTCTCTGTGGCAGCGTATACCCTGCCTGAACTAACTGATGTGATTGCCATAGTAATCCCTTCAAATCTGGCCCTTGCTGTAGGGTTTGCACCTGTGGAGTGCCATATGTCTGTCTTTGTTTCTTCTACCCCTTTAATTTGCTGAGACAATGCAGTGGCGAGACAGCCGCAATACGGCACCAGGGCATGGAAGTGAAAACCACATGTGAGCCATCTGTAGGGCACTCAGCTCCCCGACATCTGCTACCCACATTCCTAGGCTATATGGCCAGATCACCTCCTGAGGTCCCCAAGCGGGCTGTGCCTTGCAGACAGAAGGGAGCGCTGCTGCCGCTGGGCTTCCTCTAGCTGGGAGGCAGGATGAGATATTTCTACTCTTCCCACCACAGGGAAACACTGCCTTTGGTAGCTTATGTTGTTCTTCTTTTTGTGGTGTAAACCCCACTTTGATGTGGTTTTAGGCTAACCACAGTGGGAGTGTCCCTGGCTAGGTGGCTCTCTGGGGCACAGAGCAAGAGGAGGCAGCTGGGCATCAGCCCCACGACTTTCCACTTAAGAAGCCCTTACTGGGTCCTCTCCCCTCAACAAACCTCTTGTTATTGCTATAAGAAAAATCTTCCTGTCTGTCCACCTACTTCTTCACCCTCACCTGTACTTCAGTCTCTCTTGCCAGTGAAGGAAATAAAAAAGGTTACCTGGCTCAGAAAATCAATCATTATAAACAAATGTGTTTTCTTTTTATGATGCTGGCACTTTGCCAGTTCACAGCAGCTGAAATCTATGCCTTCTACTCAAGACAGATACAAATGTTTACACAGTCTATTCCCAGGCTGAGATTTTAAAATGCAAAATAAGTCTGAATATGTTAAAAATTGGGCCTGAGAGAGGAGTTGCAGGGAGTTTGTCCTGTGTTGGCTGGAAGAGATTGCTCTGTAACAGTTACAAATAATATTTTTGCTATGTGGTGTTACAGATTTTTCCTGCCGACAAATAATTGTAATGCTATTAATGAAAATGAAATTTCATTCTGTTGCTGCCACACTCACATTAGGGGGACCATCCAAGCACAAGAGTCAGTGAAGTGAAAACAATTTTCTTCAGTCTTTGTAGAAATGGTCTTTTCCCCCACCCCCAATTTCATGTTCCAAATCAAAGATAAAAAGCTGAATTTCCACAATCATCATAGTAGTTTGCCTATCTCAGAATAAAAGTACGCTAGACAAATTATCTACCGGAAGTCAACTAAACTATCCCACTCTTCCATGAGGCTAACAAATGAGTTAATAATCTGAATGACTGAATGTGGTCAACAAAGCATATCTAATAGCACTTTTAAAGCTTTCCAATTGTCTAAGATGTCATTTGCCAGAAATTTTATTTGTAAAGTATTCTGTCCATAATGGAATAGGAGCTTCAAATTGTTGCGCCCTTCATGTAATAAAATTTTTTATTAGTTCCAAGAACTGAGTAGAATATCTGTAATGAGAGGAAAATATTGTTCTGAACTTGCTGCGTCTCTGGCTATATATTTCTAGGTAAAAAGTCAAAGGAAAGGAGTTTGAGCTTTACCCTATCTAAACTTATCTGCAAAATATACTCAAATGTAGTTTGAAAGACAGAAACAAATAGTGTGTTTAACCTCAGGAGGTGCTTGGGTTTTCCCTAATCTCGACCTGCCACATAGCTGAAAGTGGAAGCCTTTGAAATGTTTTTACAAAAATATTTACTTTTTATTAAAATTAGGAATGGAGAAGATTAACAAGGCTTTTCCTCTCCCATTCTTTTTAACCTTGCAAACAGTTTAGTCATGAACCTCTGCAGGCTGGCATGTTCTGTTGCATTTATCTGATAGCAACAGAACAAACTTCAAATATCTGAAGGGCTCAATTTAACCTGTTGAGCATAGAACAGGCTTTTTTTCTAAAGATGTCTAATTAATAGACCACTCATTCAGCAATGAGCTCTGCATCATGTTAGTTTATGTGGGAATTTCTTCATGACAATTATGCATTTAAAAAAAAAAACAGAGTGACACAAAAGTGCACAAAATGAGTCAAAGCTGCAGATTTTGGATGTCCTGGAATCATGTGCTGCTTGAAGTCTAAATGTTAGACACATTGTCCATCTGCCTCTCTTGCTGATTTATTGACTAGCCCCGTGAGCTTTTTATGTTGAATACTGGCGTACAGATACTGGGAAAATAAAGACAGCACCCAATCTGGCAGTCTTAACCATGCAAAACTCTCGTTGGACCCAGTCTTGCTGTTCATGATACTCAGTGTCAATTTGCTACCAAGTCCAGTAAGGACTGGAAGGGTGAAACCATAAAGGGCAGTTACCTTGGTAAAGCATACACAGGAGTTAGTACGCAGGCATTGTGCAACCCGATGAAGGAGTAAGGCTTTCAGCATAGGCATACAAGTTAGTAAGGACTGTAAGACTGCTTCTTTAAATGAGAAAAATATACAGTGCAGTGATTCTTTGTTGTGAGCATTTTTCTAGCAAAAGCTCAGCTCCTATGTAGTAGACTCAACTATTAGTAAAATCTAAAAGTCCTAGAACTATAAAAGGCAACTTGGACTGAGAAAGGGAGGAGAACATTTTCTTTTCTTTAAAAGAAGCAAAATCTATTGAAACAAAAATAAAATGGAAATTTGGCATCAGTTTCAGTTCGTCTTCATATGCACACCACAATTAATGACACAATGAATATTTTTGGCTATTTTGGTTCTTTTTCATAGCCCCGTTGACATTTCCATAAGCCTTTTGGCAGCATAGTCAACTTTTCTGCACTCCAGTTTGCCCTAGTTTAAGAGTACATTTTCCTGTTTCTAATCACCATAACCTCCTATAATCCTCATTGCAACAATCTCCCAGCTAACATGAGCTGCTGATGACAGTGCACAATGCATCTCCATGCTGGTCCTAGGTGCAAAAGTCATGTTGTGTCCTAGCCAAAACAGCAAGTATTAAAATGACTGATTGAGAAACAATTAAGGAAAGGGAGGGTTTGACACCTGCATAGATGACTGAACTTTGACGCTGTGGAGGAAAGCTTGAAATTTCTAAGCAGCTCCACTCGATTTATTGTATTTAACATTCTTTTCTTTCTAATTTAACTCCTATTGATACATGATGATATAATTCTTTGTGAAACAAGAAAAAAAAATTATGTGGGCCTTGTCTTTTCACAGAAAAACTTGATTTTCTCTTCAGTGATGAACATGCACATGGCTTGTGAAACGATTCACTTGGAAGCGCTGTTAAATTGGCCCACATTTCTCTTAGGACCCTTGACCTGAAGACTCCTTGCTCCACCAGTTTAAGAGGAATGCATTTTCTAATGCTGTTTTGCTAGTGTTTGTTTTGTTGATGAGGCTGCTGACTTATGGAAGACAACTTGCACTGCAAGTCAGCCGTGGAAATGCTTGTCTTAAACACGTTAACTCATTCCCACAGTTTTGACAAAAGTCCAAGCCAGCTGCTAATCTGTGTTAAATAAAAAAAGACAGGTGGTTAGGATTTATGTTCAATTTATTTGTTAGTTTATTATGTGGCTTAAAAGTCTGAGATGAAATTTTAAAAGGTTTTGTCTCAATTACATGGATTTTAATACTAAATACATTCCTTTCAACCAATAATAACAATCATGAAATGTTTTCAAGCTTTTTCTACATGCCACTTATACAAAATATACACAAATGAAACTAGTTAGTCTGCCAAATACAGAAATGAGTATGAATTCTCGAGTATGTCATAGCAGCAACAACAGCATTAAGACTTAATCAACCTGCCATTTGGACAGAAGGTTGTGGTTGCCAATAGAAATATTAAGAGTATTCTTTTTCAACACAATTTTCTAAAGATATGTAGCTTATGCGACAATATTAGCCCTTCATCTGTCTGTCTGTACCCATTTCTCTAACTGTAACTGTATTTGATTATGGGGCAGATATTTCTGAGATATTAGAGGTTCTTGAGTCTTGTGAAAAAAATTTTAGACAGAGGAGACTCAGACTAGTACCCACAAATAAGAAAGCTATTGTGTGAGGAGTGCAGCAACCTGTCTTCTTGGCTTAGGGTCTGGCCAGTCAACACACACAAGACAGAACAGGCCAGAATAGGTGCTATCTGTTCCCTAGAGGGTTATGAGGACAGCTGGGAGAGAACTGAGATTAGAAAGGCTAAACCGGGAATTTGGCTAAATAAGTACTATGGGCTGAATAGGGAATTCTGGACCTCTTCTTCGGCCAGTTTGGGTCAGCATTGATGAAGATTTTCCACTCTGAGGTTCCCATTATAACTCTGACTTGCCCATTTGTTTATACAATGCACATTCATTCAGGGATATCCTTAGATTTAGTGTCAGCACTTGGATGAAAGGCTTCCTGACAGTACGTGAACTATTCTGCAAAGAGTAATATGGGTTTAGTGCATAGTAAGGAAACAATGACAGGGCAAGGTCTTGGAGAATCTTTACTGTTAGGAAAACAAAGCTTTAAGCAAGACAAAATAATAAAATCTTGACACAATCATCAGGAGGGTTACAACTTTGTTTTAAGTGGTAGGATATTAAGCTCACAGCTTACGTTCATTATGTATATCCTTTATTTTCTATATTTAAGAAGACAATATTTGACTCATACTCTCAGACATACCTCCTCTCTCTACGTTAACCTCCTACTCCTTGTTGTAGCCCTCAGTGAAAATGATAGCCCATTTTGGCAGGTTATTTACAAACATTAAGAAATGGTTCCTGTTCCAAAGAGTTAACACTGGGCAAGACAACGGAAAAGAGAAATAATGTGATGACATTACTCTCTCAAAGTCATGCATTATTCCAGAGGTGAGGTGGAAATAGAAGCCAAGACTCCTGGTGCTCTCTTTTACGTTGCTCTCTTCTACTCTTTCTCCCTCCCTCCCTCCCTTCATCCCCACTTCAATTTCTACCTTTTCTCAGCATGCTATCTAGATTTTTCTCCCTCCTCACTTTCCTTTCCCCTTATTCTGTGCCCATCAAGTAAGGAAGGAAAATATCTTTGGCCTTCCTCTGAAAAGAACATCTTTTTCAACTTTCCTTGGGTGCTGCATTACTACACGGCTCGCAATGCCCAAGATTGCTAGATTAAAGCTTGCTAAAGACCACCTGCACTAATCACAGCTACTATAGCAACTAAAGTTTCAATTTATATGGAGACAGCCATCTATGCTGATGTATTATATATTTAAATATTATTCTGGCTAGAATCAACCCTAGAGTCCCGGGGACTCCGTATTCCTTCTAGTATATTGAATTCAAGCCTAACCGATAATACACTTCAGGTCTTTCACAGCACAATTTTCTGCTTTTTGTATGCTAACACATCAGATGGGTAGTAGCCTTGAAGAATTAGATGTCTTTATCACTTTGATTGAAATGTTCCTTAGGAAATATCATGGCCAATGCTGCATCGGAGGAAACCCTGTAGAAGCTGTGGTTTGTTTGTCTAGAAATCTACAGCAAACTTGGACTTTTACTTTTAAAGGAGCAGTATTGTATTATTTTGGATAAGTAGGGGATTTCTTTCTGCACTTGTGATATCAGTTTTCTCTGGTTTTTAATTAATTCTGGTTTGCAACATTAGATAATAGGCAACATTCATGAAGAGCTCCAAATTCTCTATTGGCTTTGGAACATGGATAGCTCCATCAGCATATTGGTCCAGTTCCCAGTGCGACCAATTAAGTGGGAGTATACAACAGTAGGAAGATACAGAGGGTACTTAAACAGTTTCCTTCAGGCATTGAGCAGACTTTTTGGCAACCCTTCTTACTGCACCAGGAGAAAGTTGGAAAACCTTTGGCAACCGTGTGCCAATCAGCAAAGTTTAGCGGCTGCTTCTGTTCCTGGTTGGCTGTGAAGGAACAGGGAGCTCAGCATTTTCAAACAACCCTGCAAATGAAACTATCTGCTGGTAATAGCTAGATCCGAGCTGAGCTGTGGAATGGACTGTGCTCATTTGCACATACATAATGCTGCCCATTCCTACACACCCCAACAAAAATATTTTCAGTGAGGTTTACATTACCTGTACACTAACTTTACTGGTGTTACTGAACCATAGTCTGCACCATTACCCTTCTGTAGAGATTGGTGACCATTATATTTTAAGGTCAGAAAACCAACATGATTTTGTGGACATTTTGATTTCTCTTTGTTGTGGAGTTAAAAACAACTCCTCAGTTAAAATGCTCTTTCTGCTTTGTATATATTAAGAAATTATGCAAAAACCATGGGTCTAGCCCTTCAAGCCATTATCACACGAGTTACTTCCTTAACTTTATTGAATTACTTATAGGAATATATGTCTGCAGAATGCGGTCCTAGTATTGCTGAGAAAGTACAGCTAATTAAAAAAATAAAAAATTAACAGACTGGTTTTTGCCATAAAAACTAAAGAGTTTTTTTCTATTTTAAAAGTAACATTTGTAATAGTTTTCACAATAAAGATTACTTTCTTATTGCACCTCTTTTGGGAAATGAAAAGCTTCAGGTCATGAAAAATTCCAACAGTGTCTTGTATTAGAAGCGTTAAAACCTGAATTAAAGAACATAATTCAGATGGAGTTCTGGTGACTGTGCCAAAGATGACATCGTTGGCTGCTGACTCCATCCAGATTGTTAGAGCAGGTGTGTTGACTCATTCTCTGAGAAGCATGGGGAGAAACGCTGGCCTCGCTCCAGCCCCATAATGCAGGGCTAACCCAGCTTCATTGTTACTTTGGGACTAACCACTGCTGTCAGACAGAGCAATCTGCATGGAAATGCAAAGAATTGCTTTAATATGATATTCTGGAGGGATTAGCAATGTTCTGTCCGAAGGCTAGGGGACGAATCGCAGCCGTACATTTACATCCCAAGTTTAGTCACTCCATTGCTAATGCAGCTTGTGTGTTGGGAAGTTTATTGTGATTGCAAAAGCAGCAGCCCCTCGGATGGCCATTTTTCCTGAGAAAGTTGCTGGATGCTTGGCCTGCAATTCCTAACTAGTTTTGGAAAACACATGTCTTTTCCAACACATTTTGAACATTGTTGCAATTTTTTTTGGAGGCTGTCAATGCTTGCTTTAGTATTTAACACTACCTCTGTTAGGCCATGTACTGTAAACATCACCGTATTTGTCATGTTGCCAGCAGCTTCCTAGACACCTTTTTCCCCAAAATAAGGTGCATTATAGGGCATTTATAGGAGTACACTTTAAATTAACTCACTGTATCAAGTATGAGATTTTAAGGATTTTACTTTAAATTTATTTCTGTTTAATAAATATATACCTTTTTAGCAATATGAGGAGTGGGTTGGTGCAAGGTGAGAGTGAGTATAGAGGCTAAGTCTGCCTCCTGTCCCTTTCCCCTTTCTTTAAGTCTTCCACAGAAAGTTTGGAAGAACCCATGGGCCTTGAAGGGATACCTCAAAGTGAACAATGAGCAAGGAAAAGAAGATACCTGTAG
>NW_010122349.1:12354-21783 GCF_000699245.1 Pterocles gutturalis | reverse complement strand
TTTCCTACAGCTCCCACATGGTTAAATGCAATGGCTACTAGTATTGCCACCTTAATTATTTTAAAGATTAACAGTTGCATCTAAGAAGAGTGCTAGTGTTTGGGATATACAGTTTTACCACAATTAAAACCTCAAGAGTTCAATGAGCACATCCAGTTGCACAGAGAAGTACAGTGTAAACCACAGAGCCGCTCTCTGGGCTAGTTGGGGTTCATGGAATATCCTTCTGCCCATTTGGAAAATACAGCCAGGAAGTAATGAAAGCCCACGTCACAATGTTCTTTACATTTCTCTACAGGCAACAGATTCATTTACTCATATAGTCTGTTGGCAAGTGGCAGAATAAAACTGGAAAATTAATCAACAGATCTCTCATGCTCACTGATAGCAGAAGCTGACATTTTTGTCTTTAGTATCAAAATGCTCAAGGGAGGCTGTGTCTGATCTAAAATTTTAGTGCAAATATGGAACACCTCCGTGGAAATCAGGAGAATGATAGCAGCCCGAAAAATGAATTTGCTTTAAATAGGAAAACCTGTTCTAGCAGTTTCATGATAGCAACTGATTAGGATGAGGTTTTCTGGGGAGGCTTACACAACCATCCCAGATCTGCCAGGTGAGAAAACAGGACTTCATGCAAAGCTTGCAAGTATTCACCTTTCACAGACCCTTAATCCTGATTATAAACAATAAAAGCATCTGGAAATAGATCACTGTAATCTCTAGTCATTCATTTTGAGAGTTTTGAATTTCAAGGTGGAAACTATCCCTTGAAATATATTTTTAACTGCTGAAAACCTATGATAATTTTACTCAAGATATCTATTTGTCTGAGCAATGCTTTCCTACAGCGTTTTGTATTTTTTGTGAAGTCAAGCAAATTTTTAAAAAGTATTTATTTAACAGGCTGATTCTACGTTACATTCACCTCAAATGCTGGTTCTGAGTCTCCTCTCTTTTGCTCTCCTTTGCTTCCACAAGTCATTTTATAAACTCGATGGGGATATTTGAAATGGGAAATCAAGATGTGAAGGAAGATGATTGGTGTGGTTACTGCATGACAACAGACACTCCAGCTCACAGCTAATTATAGGCAATGCTGACATCTGAGAGCTGGGAATAAAGTGGGATGTTAAATTTGCTTATTTGTACAGTAAAATCTTTTCCACACAGTATCATTTTACTTCATGGATCCAAGGGCAGTCTGCAACATCAACGTTAGTAGAAATTTAATGTTGTGTTAATATGGCATAGTAAAAGATGATGGAGGTTTATTAACTTAGCATAGAGATAGACTATGGACCAAAACATTAATCGTAAGCATTCCTCTATTGACCTCCCGAAGGGCCAGACTCCTCCAGCTAGGCTTATTGATCCCCATGGGAAAAATAATATCCCATTTCAACAGTGAGAACTAAATACTTGTCTTGGTTTTAGCTGATGGATGGCCTATTTTTATTTTTTATTTCTTTAAGAGAAATAACATCCCTCTCCTTTTTTTGAGATCACACAGCATGGTAACAGGCAGAGTCTGAGAATCTCTGCTGGATGGGATCACTGGTGATGTACTGAGTACTTCCTCTCATAAATACCAAGTTTTCTTTCTCTGAGCAGTTTCTTTTCATGATGCTATTTCCAACAAATGGAAAGTTCATTGCTTAATATAATATGGCAAATTCTTCCTTCTCCTGTATGTTGTATCCAAAAGTGACCTAAACATCGTAAAATAATAACCCCACATTTAATAATACTGTAAGAATATCAGCCAGCTGTAGCAGATTTTCCAGAGGGTATATTGACAGCTTGCATATGTGTTTGCAAATATACTGTTTTAAGCTACTCTAAATTATATGTGTTCATGGCTAAAGCTCATCAGAGAAAATACTCCTGGCCTACTTATTTTTGCCAGTGTATGAAAGAAGTGAGTCCTTGTCTTTTCTGGAATAATTTGGATGTAAACTTAGCAAAATCAGGCTCTTCTTCCTCTAAAGCACTTACTGATATATCAACAAGGGATGGGCTGGTACAACTCTTCAGTAACTCATTTTTACTCCACTTTTTCCAGCACCTTTCTGTTTCATAAGATAAGAGAACAGAGCTGTGGAAAGGGATACATGCTGAAGCATTTCCCATCCCAGGTTTTTCATTAAAACAGTTTCCTTGTTTGCTTTTCGGAGATCTTAATTCCAGAGAAATAATTTCTTTGTCTGTTCCTGCTAAATGTTTCTGTTTGCTCTTACAAAAATAGTAAAACTGAGCATAACCCATGGAGTAATATTATGGACAAGTTTTTCTATTAGCAAATGTGTTTTCCTGTCTTTCTGAGATGACTAAAACAATATGAGTTAGCCAAGCCAGTGGGACGTAATAGGGAATATAACTAAATCCCATTACTTCTGGACTTTATTAGGATAAATTACAATTACTATTAAGCCTATGTGCACTTTGCTGTAGCCCTCAGAAGCCCACATCTGTGTGATTCAGCAAAAAAAAAAAATGGCTACAGGAGATTTCTTCTCCTTCCCTGAGCTGTTACCATTCAGTTCCTAACCTGTGGCCATCTCTTGGCCTGTGACAAGGGTTTGATCACCTTTCCTTGCACTTAAAAAATCTCCCTTTTAATTTGAATAGTATTTGGGGGTTGAGCAGAATAGACAGTTCAGGGGTTGAACCCAGCATGTTGCCCTGAACAGCAGAATAATGACCACCTGTATTTTGCTGTCTCTGCCTTTTCCCACTCAGTTATGTTTATGTCCTGTTCTGTTAAATCTAGTTGGAGAACAGACATATTTGCATCGATTTTCATGTAACAGCTCCCACACAAACCCAGCTGTGCACCAGCCCCAACAGAGTCCTTAATTTTGTTCTCTCCTTATGCAGAAGGCAACATTTTTTAAAGTATTTAGCTAGGTGCCATGAAATGACTTCATGGAAATTGTGTGGCTTCAAATATAACCCTGAGGACATACACAGTAAGGGAAAAAGTCATTCGTCCTACAGTCCAAGTTTTGGGAGGGTGGAGAGCGAAGGCTGGAGGTACAAATCCAAGGTCCAGGATCAGTAAATCAGTCTGCTGTGCAATCTCTCTCCCTTCTTTCTAGGCAAGTCTTCTGGCTGAAGTAGTACCCAGGCCTCTCAGCCAGTGGCATGGGTCACAAGACCCCGTGCAATGTTACAGGCTCCTGCGAGGGCTCTGGGGGAATTGCAGGCTGTCAACAAAATCTAGATGGAAAACAAAGCAGAGTATGAATAAGCTGCTTTCCCTCTGACAAAGGAGACATTCAGAAATAGAGGAGATTTTTTCCAGCAATTGGGCTGTGAGTAGACTCCACAGAGACAGCAAACATGGCTGGGAGGCAGCGCCTGGAGGGGAGGACGCTTGAGTTTGCAGCAAATTAAAAGCCAGGATCTGAAGTCCATGGTAGATCATGGAGGTGAAGAAGGCAGAGCTTGTTGTTCCCTACATAACTGGAAGGTAAAGGGTGAAAGAGTTATCAAGGAAACTCTGGCTTGTCTGAACTTACACTACCGTTTGTTTCATGGGTGTTAACAGTACACATAGCAATGACAGGAGAAGACATACAGCCCATGTAGCCTTACCACTGGCCTTTTCTTCTGGGTGCCTCCTACATGTGCAAGTGTCTGTCCCAAGAAAGGGTTTTGGAGGCAACATGTGTGACTGCTCTCGTGGATGACCCTCATACAGAGCCTCCACAGACAAGGCAAGTGTGATAGAAAGCCTCTTCCTCTGCTTGTGCTACAGAAAATGCTTTCAGCATGCTTTCTCACATCCTTTAAACCGCCACCTAAAATTTCCTCTGCTGTTTCCATCATTTCTTTACCCTTTCTTGCACCTTGAAGAGTTTCATCAGTATCAGCTCTGATTGCTGTATTTATATTTTGGTACTGCATTAAACAGCTAGTTTCATTTGTTACTCCATGGTGCTTGATGATTTTTAGCACAAGTTCAGGTCTGAGAAAAATTAATTATTTGCATCTTCACTAAAATTTATGCAATTTCTTCATTCGTATATTCACATGAGAATGGCCCTGTCAAATATTGTAACACTAAAGGAAGTAAAAGTGGTTCTACTTGGAAAGCTTACAGAAATGTCAAGTCATACACTGACTCCTTGAACAGAATAACAGCTGCAAAAAGCAAATTACACAGGCTTTAAAATGTCACCATTGCAAAATTATGAAGAAATTGTACTTTAGTTATGTTTAATTATCTTCCATCAGAAGAAAAAAATTCTTCTACACAACATTTCAAATGTAATTGCCTGAGTAAAGAAATTTTTTGTGAAAGTGTCAAAATGTCAATTATACATTCATACACCTGTACTGAAGAACTAATTTATCTATGCTTAATCATTCAATAAAATGTACTACACTGTGTGTGCAAAGGAGATAAAATCAGTCAAAACAGATGAAATTGTTTTGATGTCATAGAAACATAGAATCATAGAATGGTTTGGGTTGGAAAGGACCTTAAAGATCATCTAGTTCCAACCCCCCTGCCATGGGCAGGGACACCCTCCACTAGACCAGGTTGTTCAAAGCCTCATCCAGCCTGGCCTTGAACACCTTCAGGGATGGGGCATCCACAGCTTCCCTGGGCAACCTGTTCCAGTGCCTCACCACCCTCACAGTGAAAAATTTCTTCCCAATGTCTAGTCTAAATCTACCCTCTTCCACTCTTGCAAAATGAAACAATTTCCATTTTCCTAATATTTGATACCACTGAAGCTGTAGCTAAAAAAATCTACTTTTGCAGCCTGTGCTCTTCCCAGTTGACATGGGTGATTAGTATATAACAGGAAGGTTTCTGACACTTTAAAGACTTCTTCAGACAGACCTCAAACAAAGTCCTTTCTTTTCAAATGTCTTCCTGAGAAATATTATGATCAAGGTAAACTCGGACTCCATGTGTCTCAGAAAATCCTTATTTTATTGCCAAACAAGTCCTCAGCAGCCGAGTACGCAGAAAGGTACAAATGAAAGATGCAGTTCAAATGAAAGATATAGCTCGGAGAGGTCATGTGAAAGTATCTGAGACAACACTTCATCCTGAATATGTAAACAGCAGCAAATAGAGAAGGTGAAAAGCTGGATGGAGAAGTGAAAAGAGAAAAAAAGAAAAGGAAAAAGAAAGGGAATTTTCTGTTGATTTCAAGCTGAACTGGGACAGTTCTAGAAACAAGGAGAAAGGTTTTTTCTCTTTCATTTCCCTTGCCAGTACCATTGCCACCATAAGATAACTAATCTGGTTTTGTAGTCTGAAGAAACTGAGCTCTAGGAATCTGAACTCTGGATATTTAGTTTAAACTAAATGGACCTACAAACCATTTGGAGATTTACCCATCACCGAATGCCAGAAAATATGAAAGTGATCTATCTTAGAGTACTTTGTGTTCCTGACAGGGAGTTCTGAGGACTCACTGTCTTATTGCATAATGTTGGACACTCGTAACAAAACATCTGTTAGCAGAGAATGCAAGCTGCAGATAACTGCTGTATTAAAATGACCAAGAAATACACATCCTTGGACACCTTAAATTACTTTGGTAAAGTGGTACAGAATGTTATAGCTATACTGGCAAGATTGAGCTGTACATCAAGGATTTCAAACATAACCACAAAGGTTACTCCTAGGCAAGTAGACCATGAATGTTAGTGATAAGGTAAAAGTAAACTACATGGGATGTATCCCTGAATACATGCCATATGCCAAATACATGCCCATACATCAAATGCAATCAGTATTTTATTCTCCTTCTCTAAAACAACACAGAACTTATTTTCTTTCATGGCATCCTAGATATAACTATATTTAATGGCACCCTTAAGACCCTGACTTGTGTTAGGAGCAATGTGCAGCCATCCAGGTGAGCTCCCCTCTGAGCTAAAGAAGATGTTCCCTTTTCTGGGCCCTGGTAGCCCTGGAAGTGTGGTAAAAGGAGTCATATGCATGTTGAGGACACAAACTTCAGGCAATTTGGGGTCTTGTGCTGGCATTAGTTGAGCTTTTTCCTCTTGTTACAATGGTGCAAAAACAAGGGATGAGCCAGTTGTGTCCTGAAGGGTTATATGATGAGTGGTGCCTAAGGGTAAAGCCGAGGAAAGGGGTAAAGACTTGCAGAGTTTGTTCACAATTTTCTCAGCCAGTTCATAATGTAACTATGGAAAACACCCATGCCCTTTGATGTGCTTCAGTGTCTCTAACTGTAAAATGAGAGCTTATACATTGAAATTACTAAATTCATTGTCTGCAGCATGCTTTGTGAACCTCAGATGAAAGGTACCACAGTAACACAAACAAGTGTGTGTCTGTATACAGTATTGTAAGCTCCCTAGTCCAGTAATAGCACAGACAGACATGGCCTTTTTCATCATCTTTTGCCTTTAAGTTCCTAATGTACACACAAACACTGAACTACTCCACGTCCTGAACTCAAACGATAACTATAAACCAAAAAAATATTTGTGTTTTGGTTTTCTTTTCCCTAGGAAAGATGTTAAATACTTAGGTAGGCTATAGAAGTTTGGTTGTTACTGACCTCTAAGAAATTACTGTCAGTAATTAAAAATGAACGTTTTCCTGCATCATATAATCAGTAATCAAAAACTGCTAGGAAGAACAGTGGTGATGTGAAATCAGCCCCCATAATGTGTTTTGACAAGTCTGCTCATTAAGAAAATAATTACCCAAACCACTAAGTATGTAGGAAAAATATATCTTGTAAATCTGGCAAATGATGAGCATGTTCCTTCTAATTTTCATCAATTTTGCTAAGAAATGGAAGAATCTTCTGAAACATATCTCTAATAGCAACTAGCCCTCCAAAGGGAGGTATCCAAGACAGTTATTTCTAGTGCCAAAACAAAACACATAGTTGGCAGTCAAAGCACACCCGCCCATAAAGTACATTTTGGTCAAAAGTAGGCAATTCCATTTTGACTCCAAGGCTCACGTCCCATGCTTAGCTCATCACAGATGGACGCCTCATCAGTCACAGCTGTCTGAAACACCCAGCTGTCTCAGGCACAACAGGGAGTGAGGAGATTGCATTGTTTGCTGATCAGTATGAACTTGCTTTTTTTGTATATGTCTATTTCCCAGCTTCACAAAACACTGACCTGATTTCCAGCATTAGTTGGGATTATCGCTTTTTAAATCTCTAGTGGGAGATAACCTCTGCCTTTCACTGCGGAATCAGTCTCCAGGTAAGGGAAAAAGGTCCACATGGTTTAGGATTCCTTCATGCCACTCTTTCACCTCTTCCTTCTTCCTCTTCTCGTGTTTTTATCTGTAGAAGTGATTCCTCACATTATTCTTAACTTCTTGTCATCAAAAAAAAAAATCAGAGTGGTTATAGTAAACTTGTTTAATCTTGTCCTTGAATTGTTCAAGGGATCAGGAATGAATAAAATAGAGGTCAGTGTTAGCTAATAAAATGGAATTCAGTATTAACTTGGAGCTGCTCATCTTCCAATAGCAGATGCTATCAGTCATCCATATCCACCCCTAGCATGTTTCAGAAGATCTTTTACATGTACAGATGTGATGTTTCACAAGGTCTGCCTCCTCTTGTTTTCTTCTGGCAGCGCTTGTCTTGGTCGTAAAAGCACACAGCAACCCTGTCATGTGAAGTCTCTCTCTGATCTCCCATTCTGAACAACTTCATATGTTAGCAAGGAAGAGCTGAAAAACCTGCAACCCCACAAACAAAATAAAGTAACAAATTGGAAGTCAATAAAAATTGGTAAGAAACAAACAAACCAAAACTCTGGGATCAAACCCTGATCAGGGAAAAAAATGCCAACAGCTGTGCCAAGGCTCTGCCTAAGAGAACAAAAAGACTCCCATCCACCAGCTTGGCATTAAAACAGAGGTTCACCCTGGAAGACTTTAGAAAATGAAATTTATTGGGTTGCTGCAAAAAAAGCTGTTTCTAAGAAGATGAGATATTCATGCACAAGTGTGAAATAAACACCTTCCACCCAAGGCAAGGACTGATCATGGGTGGAGTATTTGTAAGATCTCAGGAAATGCATAGCATGTTCTTCTGATATGGTTGCCCTCTGGCAGTCCCATGGATATCCTGCTTTTTGTTGCTATGAGGGTTATGGTAGCACACACACATTTTTCACACATTTTCCTGCTGGTTTGGTAGGGGGAAAGAAGAAAGTAGTAATCACAATTTTTCACCTCTCTGACTTGTGTTTTAGACACTTTTCATAATGGCTATATATAAAAGTGTTGACAGGTGACAAATTTGCAGAAGTTAGAGATGGAGAAGGCCTACAATCATGTAATTTCCATTCAGGTCCATGCAGGACCATCTTTCTTGCTCATTTCTTACTGACATACCAGGTATCTTGTCCAAAAAGTGTGCCTTCCACTTTGTGAGTTTATTCCACTTGTGCGACTACCATTGTCAGGAAGCCAAAGTGAACTCAAATTGAACCTAACAAAACCTTTCATAGGGCTCAAAATAGTTAATTTGTTTTGTTTTTCTTTCATTTCCACACATCTCTGACTTGCCGATATCTTCCAGAAGTTCCAAATTTACTTCTGAGAAGACTTTTCCTGACCCACCAAAAGCAGAAGAGACAGGAAATTGTGTGAGAAATTACCATGGAGCTGTCACCATGATTTCCAGGCTGGAAAATTAGAAGAAATTTTGAGAAAGTCGAATTGTTTCTCTGAAGAGATTCTTCTCAGTCTCTTGCCTGAAAATGATACTCTAAGTAGTTTTGCATGGGAGTTTTGCAGTTAAATGTTGCAAAAGGTTACTTTGACATTTTTATGGTCTGTTTTAATTAAGTGAAGCAAAATCTTCTCTTCTGAGTGGTTCATTTATCCTATCAACCTTTCTATTTTTGTAAGATTAAAACAGGAAGTTCACATTAAGCTTCCTTTCCTGGAATTGCAATTGAACATTATTACCCTTTGTTTAGACTGTGTCACTTATTCAGCTGATAAGAGTAGACTATATTCCTCTGGAGATACAAAGATCCAGCAATTTAGATCCCTTAAGGAGCATTCTGTATTTTTTCCAGTAAATGACTACACCTTTACACGCTCCAGGAAGCTACTAAAAATGATGACTTTTTTTTAATCTGCAAGCATGAAACTATATACCATTACAATGATGTATCTCAGGAAAGCATAGAGAATTTCTTCTGTCCTTGACAACAGGAGGCATGTTATAGCTTTGCATCATGTAGTTCTTACTGCAATCCCACAACTTGATTGTGATCTTCTGGACACAAAAGAGGAACCTGGGCTGGCAGACAAAGGCATAGAAAGATCGAAAGACTAGATACTGATTCTAAGAGGATCAAAATTCAGATTAAGGCACACATTTTAAACTCTGAAGTAATTTGTCATGTTTTAAACTTTGAAGTTATTTGTCACTTGAA
>NW_010122349.1:9533-12343 GCF_000699245.1 Pterocles gutturalis | reverse complement strand
TGAGGGAGGAATTATAAAATGTCAGATACAACTTCAAGCAGGAATCCTGACTGAGACATGTAGTTTAGGTTGTTGCAATGGTCCTTAAAACCTACAAATTAACAGTGATGTAAAAATATGCACACACTCTTTAATTCTGGACCATTTTCAGAAATTACAACTTACTATATACCACAGATATGTTTATACGTGAACACATTTGCTGCCTGAGTTCTTTGAATATTACATTTGTTTTACTCTGTAGTACTGTTGCTCCCGGTCATACACATGAAAACTCCCTAGATTTATGATGTTTTTAACTTCTTAGATGATGGCAATTAATTTAATTTACCTTCTTGTGGAGTTGTTTTGAGGTGTGGGTTTTTTTGCCTAGGACAAATTCTGGCTGTGTAAACAAATAAAAACACATTTGTTCTTAAACTAACACCTGAATTTCTTCTTACGCTTGCACCAGAAGCAGGTAAGGTTCCAGTTATGCTTCTAACATAGTCCAGCTGAATCCCAAATTCTTATTTCCCAGGATTTCCTTTAATGACTGGAACCAATTTGTCTTTCAGCATGAATTAGAGTAACAACTCAGCTCCTCTCTGCAGCCAAAGGTATCTAATATAATATTTCACTATACTCACAAGTGAGTGCACTGACCTATAGCCTTGTGTAGGGGACAGATTTTCCAAACCATCTGAATTATATGGGAGCACAGTGTGATATGTAATCCTAAATTGACTCCTCCTGAACAGATAGATATACAGATCTCTGTATATTTATATAATACAGACAGACTGAAAATAAATCTTCATGTATTTTATATGTATTTTTATGTTTTCAAATATCTGCAAAATATTGAAATTAAACCTACAGAAAAAAATACTTTTCATCTTCCCCAAACTTAACAATATCTAGTACACTTGCATATAAGGCAAAATCTCCATAAATAGAAGTAAATAATAAAAAGTTAATTAATGCTGTTGTTTGCGGAGGACAAATAACTCATATTCATATTACCTTAGAGAGGGCTAAACCTAAAAAGGTTCATAAAAAAACTTAGTGTCTAACCCTAGTTATTGCACACAAAGATCAAAAGAAGAGCTTATCAAAAGTGGAGACAGTTTATTTCCATCTTGGAACAAAGGACAAAAGACACAGTGTCTTGTCCTTTCCTTTGAGGTTTCTCTGTCTGCTCCTTTCCACTCTCTTTCCTGATAGGCTGCAATGTCTTGATGGCTGATCTGTTGACTAAAACACAATAATCAATTCTGGGGAACATGGCAGCTACTTATTTTTATAACAGGAACAATGGAAATAGCATCACATTGTTAATAGAGGTAAAAGTGATTAAAAATACACTCTTGAGTTTTCCTTTCTAGCTCCTATCGTCACAATGCACTGGAACTGATCCAGAACAAACTATGACTCTAGAGACACACATTTTTACAGGAATCAGAGAACTTTGATTCAACTTTAGCCTGTGAAGGAATGCTTGTCTTTTAAAACTGCTGCTGTATGAACCAAGAATAACTAATTAGCCTTTTAATGCATACATTTTTTTTCAGATTACTCTTTCAAATGTAAAGCAAAATAGAGGTATTATTTCTAAATCAGACTTAGAGAGTGTATTTGTTTCTTTACGGTATATACAGTCTATGCTGAACTACTACAAAGAAATCTGACTAAGAGCCTTTATTTGCTAACACTGCAAATTGTAGAGCCACATTCACAAGTTTGTGGCATCGCATAGAGTTTGCATAGTAGCATGTTCTGAAAATGATACTCAGTAATTAAATATGGAATGAAAAGGACATCACACTCATAGGCAACATCTTTAAAAGATATATTAAACTCATGCATAGAGACAGTTGAGTAATACTTGCCTGGCTTTAAAAATCTCCAGAATTTTAAACAGGCACAGAGAATTTTGTTCCCAGTCCAAGAGAGAAACACTATTGAGCACACCAATGCAAATATTCCTAGTCTGGTTTTTTTTCTTTATTTAAAAAAACAAAACAAAACAAAACAAAAACAAAAACAACAACAAAAAAAACCCACCTTTGTTGAGGCAATCATATCCAGTATAAGCTTCTTGATAGAAAGATGGCTAAGACAAAGATCATTCAAATAGGTGAAACCTATTTCAGTGTAATGGAGATCACATAAACAGTGCTTGGTGCACTCCTTTGAGACAAGCCACTCATTCAGTGCCAAGTATTATTAGAAATTCATTTTCTTAGCTGACACATGGACTTTTCATGCAGAGAGACCATGATGAAAAGCCTTGCTGTTCTGAGAATCTGTACTTTGATTTCTTGCATTACCAGCCAGATCAGAAAAAGCAGGTACAAGTGGCCAGAAGATAAAGCATCAGCTTTTCATTCTTGAGAAGCTGTTCTTAATGGAATGAGTATAAGAGTTTCAAATGAAGTGTGTTTGATATCACAAAAATGGTCTGTGAAACCGCCTGAAAATCCATCATCCAAAATCTAAGGCCATGATCCTACAAGCACTTATGCACTCAAATTTCAGTATACCCTTCAACCCAAATACACTTGCATACATGAATTTGTAGAAATTAGGTTTAAATTCCTTTTTACTCTGAAATAAACAAAGCCTTTTCTAATCGAAGGAGATCAGGCAAGATGAGAACTATTGTTTCAAGACAAGTAGTCCAACCTATCTTAATTGTCTGTACTTTCCATTTTGCTCTACATTACATTACAGAATAGCTATAAAATGATGGGTAGATCACAAATTTTTTTACTTTATACTCTGTGTGCTCTGGTGATTTCTGCCCTGTGTAAAGCAATTCTATCAGA
>NW_010122349.1:0-9523 GCF_000699245.1 Pterocles gutturalis | reverse complement strand
AGCAGGATACTTAGAGGCCACTCTCTTTCCTATTTCATGTACTATATTCATTCATATTCAAGGGTTCTGTGCACTGGGTATCACTTGGCTCCATGGAACCATTAAATTAATTGCTAGATGTGCATTAGCTGTACAATTGCAGGTACACTCGGGCACAAGTCACTCAGTCTAGCAGTGATCTCATCTCTCAGTCTTCCTGTAGTTTCCTTCTGAGTTCTAGATTCCCACTTCCTGCTGGGTACTAGATATCTTTTCCTGCTGGGAACTAGATATCTTTTCTTTTGTTTTGCATGCTTTTCCCCTTTCCCTCATTGGGGAACACTATTCAACAGCTCTCAATCTAATGTTCCACCTGCTCTTCACTTGCATTGGCAAAAAGGAAGAGGAGATGAGGAAAAGAGCTAAGGAGGGCACTTCTACCCCTCACAATCACTATTGGTAGCAGCCAGCTATGAGGAGGAAAAGAAGAGGAAGAGAGAAAGAGAAGGAAAGGAAATGGAAGAAAAGAGCTGACGAAACTGATAGCAGGTGAAAGTAATATCCAGCACAGGTGCTACAGACGTAAAGATGAGAAACTCTTATTCCAGGCGCAGAACTCTTTACATGGATTAAGGAAGAAAAGATATTATCAAAAGGTAATGCAGGAAGCACGAACATGCCCTTTGGAAACAGATGGAGCACCCAAGAACCCTAGGTTAGGTAAAAGCTTGCCTTGGTGGGCAGTAGCTAACTACCCCAGAAGTTTCCCACATGGCCCAAATCTCATTATGAAGTCAGCTAACCATCTGAAATGCAACAGAAATATCAATAGGAGATAAGCTGCCAAATTCTTCAGATACCTATCTAACTAGAGGTGAACACCAGTTTTGGGGTTTGACTCAGTTTTTACATACTGGCAATCACAGAAAATTCTTGTCTTTGATATAAAACCAGAAAGTTTATAAAATGTGTGTTTAAAACTTATTACTTTCAAGATAGTTTATGATTTTGGGGTATCTGCCTCATAATTTTTTGACACGTGGGATTCTTGCACCCTAGGTCAAGCAGGACGTGGCTTTTATTTCCAAATAATTTCCAAAGAATTCAGTTCACTTCGTCAGCTGAGAAATTCCATATTCTGAGCTGTTAGAATCTAAGTTTTCAGGATGTTTCAGGATTTTAGGGGTTCTTCACAGTGCTGTCACTGATTTACATTAAGGAACTGAGAGGCAAGCATGTGGTTTCTTAGGGCTTAGGTAATTAAGTTTGTAAGGTCAATATGACATGCATGACAGATTCTAAAGAGCTACTGGTAAATCAGATGGAAAGTTCTGTGTATACACCTTTCAAGTCATTCTTTATGCTTCCTGACTGAAAATCAGATGCCAGGAACACTGTTAATCTTGAGGTTTAATAGACTTTCTGTATCTGGAAAAAATAAAGATTCCTCCCCAAAAAAAAAAAAAAAAAAAAAAAAAAAAAAAGACACTATTTCTGCACTCTAATGCTTCTCATGAGAAATATAATTCTACTGAGTGATGTAAAGGCTCTTGTTTCAAAGCAGAGAACGTTCTGGTTTGAGCATGAAAGGTGTAGGGCGACCTATCACTGTTAATCACTTGCCCCATTGATCCTAGCGCAGGTATGTCCCTGGCTGCCTTGAAGTCTCTGAAGTTGTGATCAAACAAAAAGCAGGTTAGCTGGGGCAAACTTTTTTTTTTCCTGTGTTGCTTTTCTCAAAACAG
The DNA here is from genome assembly GCF_000699245.1 of Pterocles gutturalis. Classification (NCBI taxonomy): domain Eukaryota; kingdom Metazoa; phylum Chordata; class Aves; order Pterocliformes; family Pteroclidae; genus Pterocles; species Pterocles gutturalis. The sequence continues at coordinate 7,799 of NW_010122349.1, read as the reverse complement.
ATCCTTCTCATTTTAGAAGTACAATGCAAGAAATATTTCATACCCTTGTTGGCACCACGTGCTATAAATAATGTTGTTCATACATTTAACTGGGGTCTCTGAAGAAGTAAGTAGATCCTATATTTAATTGAAGCTTATTGTCTTGTACCACCCACCATATATGTTAATAAATCTTCAGTAAAACCATCAGAAACAAAAGACCTGAACAATCCAATGGCAAAAAGGTTTTAAAAACATCAGAGCTGCATCTGTTCCATGTATGCAACTCTTCAGTTTCCCACAGGGCCCATCACATTCCCAGGACAGCTGGACACTTGATGGTGATGGAGGAAGAAAGGGTTTCTTCAGGATGCATTTGTTGCTATACTAACTGTGTAGTATAAAAACAAATCTCTTGTAAAACAAATAAGCCTGTTACCTGGAAGGTAAACCTGCATTACAGTAGAACAAATTGTATTTAACAGAGTTACACAGGTAGCTCCTTAGCTCTTGCACATTATTATGCAACCACAGGCTTCAAAAATGACCATCTACACCAGCAGAGAATCTGCTTCATTGCATATTAGGTTCAAAATACTGGAAAGCGAGTGAAGAGTTTGCTCTGTTGCTTTAGTTACAGAAATGTTGTAAAGTTTAATATAACAGCCAGGTAAACTCTGTCTGTCAGATGTACTGGTCAAAGAGATTTAGGTAAAAGCATTCTTCAGTCACTGCTACCAGTCTTTGCATTTTGAAGATTTTGGAAAAAAAAAAAAAAAAAAAACAAAAAAAAAAAAAAAAACCAAAAAAAAAAAGGCATTTCATAATATGAGAGGACTGTGACTTTTTTTTTTTTTTTGCTTTAGTAAAAATAATACTCTTTCATATATTCCCGGTAACAAATAATAGTAAGATAATATCTTTTTTTAATTCAGAATTCAGATACTTAAAAACTGCCTTGGGCTAAGGTTAGATATAAGAGACTTGCTCTCTCAAGAACAAACTCACTAACCACGTCTCTCTGTAAAATGATACGAACACAAAAGTAAAACATCAGAAACAAGCAGAGTAAAAAAGGTAGCCCTTCATAATGTGACAGTGTTGAAACATGAAAGCAAACTAACCACTTTCCATGTTTCTTTTTCTTGTGGTCATGTAACAGAATATGTGTCTTTGTTTTTAAAACATGCAAGCTCCTATTAACCTGTCAGTCACTTCTATGGATTGTATCATGTTCACAAATAATATCATACAGTACTCGCTCTCTCTGTAACATGATGGCATAAAAAAAGAAATGTAGCATGGAGGAGGAGAAGGCATTTTTCAGCTAAACTGGTCCTCCATTTAGAATTCATAATACAAAATTTTAGAGTGACGAATGAACACTCCAACAACTCTGTTACTCCTCCTAATCCCCGCCAGGTCTCGAATCTGTTGATGAAGGGCAAACAGCCACTTCTTTCTGCCTGACCCTCTCCCCTTGCTATTGCTGGCTCTCATTCAAGTCAGGATCACTTTTATCTGGGTAATATATACCTAATAATAAATCTTCTCCAACTCAGTTTGTTCTTGCTGGCAAGACAGCTAGCTTCCCCCTCCACTTCTCTCATCTTTCCTCCGACATCATTATGGGTGTTGACACTCCAGCAAGTTACTTAAGGTGCCCTTAAGTGACGGTCTGCATGTATGCATCTACCTCACCTCCCAGTAAAACGCAAGGTAATTGCTGCTGTAAGCTGTTTTTCAGTTAGAATAAGAGCACAGGCTTGGACAATGAAAGACGCAGTCAAACTGTCACTCTGCAAGAGGATTTTTATTACGCCCAGTATCAGCATAATAATCTTATACAGCACTTTACACAGTACATCTTAAGGGCTTTCAAAAGAGGCACGTATTATTCTCCCTATTTCATCTAGGGAAAAAGGAAGTATGAGAAAGGGAATGGATAGACCAAGGCTGCCCAATAAGTTAAAACAGGACAAGACTGCAGATATTTTGAGTGTCAGTCTAGTGCTCTGTCAAGAACAGGACTGACAAGAATTATGAATCTGTCCTGACTTACACCGGTCCTGACTTTGTTCACTGGGCTTATTAACATCTGTTTTCCTTCTTCCCTGTCTCTCTAGCTTCACATTACATTAATAATATCTAATCTCCAGGCTATAATATCAAGCCAGTACCCCCCTTGATGAATGCTGAGGTGAAATTAGCCATCACAGTGTATGTGTGCTAGTTGCCATAGTTATCGCACTTTATTGAGTCATGGTTTTTAAATTATTTCCTGAGTCCTGGAGATTCCCCAAGGCTAAAACAGCAGCGGTCTTTCACATAATGGGTCAACTGGTCCAGGTGGATGCCTGTGCCTATTTCCTCCAGAGGAAATAAGTTTAATGAATATAGAGTTCATTTAACTAAAAAGCCTTGGATCACACAAGATGGAAGTAAGGAAAACTTTGTTCTTGAAGAAAATTTTTCATTGTTCATAATTTTTAAGTCACTATAATACAGAAAGAGAAAACTTTCTTTCCTTCCCTTCTACTCCTTTTAACTCCAGCTGGGCACTGCATGGCTGACATGGTCTGTCCCAGGGTACCATGAAAAGTCTAGCATCTCATGTGTGTTATAACAACACAGCTGCTTCATAAACCAATTTTTAACCAGTGTTTTGACATGTTTAAAGCACCGGTCTTTCATTTTTCATCTATTTTAGTGGGCAACTTGCATCTTACATCTTGTTTCAGTGGAGGTTACTGTTGTCTCCCTGCGAAAGCTGACCTTTTTTCTTCATCAGACTGGAGGTCATGCACAAACACAGAATGAGACTTTAAAAAAAACTCATCTTACTATTGGAATGCCTTGGAAACTGATGGTTTTAAAGGTGGAATGTAAAATCTATTTGCTTAAAAGTGAAGAGGGAAGAGCTGGTTGTTTTGGTAATGATATAGCTGCTGTCATATGAACACAGAGTGAAACCAAGAGCGTTGGTCTGAAAAAAAAAAAACCCTTCTTTCCCAAGCAACACAGAGCTGAGATATATATATCCTACTTCTATTATACACCATCACCAAGCTGTTCATCTTTTGATTGTTCTGTAATATATATATATTGAGTAAAAGCACCCTTTGTGCTGTCTTCCTCTCCCACTTCATTGCACACAGTGACTTGTAAGCACAGAGGAATGGAAGCTGGGGTGCAAATCTGGGCACAGCTGCTGCCATTCAAATGACCCAGAAAGAGAGGAGAGGGGCCAGGGATGACTCCTGGTGCCATGGAGCTTTGCTGCCAGGGCAGCTACCATCGCTACACTCAGGGATGCTGCTGTGGTAGGGCCAAACTTCTGTTACACCTTTCTCTAATGGAGTCGGTCTCCTGTGACCCACACACCCATTAGGTCTCACTGACACAACCGCTTCCACCGCACATACACAGAGGTTTTAGTCCTTATAATTTCAGGTTCAGATTCCTTGTTGCGAAGCAGTGATCGATTACGGGCGCTCACTTTCTCAGTAAATGAGCAGTTATTCTGAATTTTTGGAGTAAAAAGAAGGAGGATTTTTTCTGTATGTGCCACAAGCTATAGATCTACTCTGGATTGTCTCTGAGCCTTCATCACAGGTTGGAAATTCTAACTACCCTACTGTAGCACTTCTTTTAAACAAGGTTTAGTTTACCCAAGTCTGCTGTCCCTGCTTTCTTGAAAGTTAAATTCAGACAGTTATTTTTCCAAAGATGAATCACTTTTTTTTAATGTAAAAATGTGGTTTTTAATTGACGGGAAGGGAGACCGATTAACAATAGAAAATTCTGCAGCCTTCAAATAATAAATTTTCACCAGTGATAGAATCTTAAAAACCATACGGAAAAGACACTCTACATCTCCACCAACATCTATCAACCAATGGTATCCCATCTAAGCTAAGGAGCTTACCTTCTGTGTTTGAAATGGAATGAAAATATTTATTTTCTCTCCTCCTCCTCCTTTTGTAGTTTTCCTGTATTTACATTTTACCAAATTGAATCTTTGTCCAACTATATAATCAATTTTTATTTCTTGTCCTTTTGTGCATCCATATAATAGGGCCTTTCCTATGTACAGTGTGAACCTGGTAATTTCATTTTCAGCCTGAATTGTTGAACTCATGGTGTTTGAGACCATTCAAAAGCAGACAAATGTATAGAGCTCGCTTACCGCTCCTTTTAAAATAGTCGGTTATATGCACCACAAAGAATAAGGCAAAGTTAATTTTCCTTATTATTTACTGCTAAAAGAAAGAAAAGAAACAAAGTCTTAAATGTTGCCTGGGATCAAAAACAAGTAAGACTCCCCTATACATGACGAGCTGGTAATATTTCTAATACTGTTTATTTCTAAAGGAAGATTTCTAGAGCAGAAAGCCCATCGAACAAAAGCAGTAGAGCAGCACCTATGTTTATGCAATATAATGACTTTACTATGTATGTTGTTAAAAAAGCACTCTGAAAAGATGCTTTATTTCATTTTGTGATTCTCTAGTAGGGGAAACAATAGCTTTCCTTCTCTGAAAGCAAGGCACTCTTAAATACCCCTTATGTCTGAGAAGTGATAGTGTGCACACTCTTTTCAAGAGGCCTGAACAATTACAGACTCCTTTAAATAATTACTTTTCAGTGAAGTCCAGTGCTGGAAGATGCAAACGTAATTATTTCACTGATGATGGCTGGAACATGAAGGTCCTTTGGACTGTGGAAATATTCCACACAAATACCCCAGTTGACAAGGAATCCAAGCCTACAGCCAGAAGCCTGGAAACATGGGCTGAAGCTCTCTATCATCTATCATGGTGTTGCTAAGAGGATATTAATACTAGTGTTTAGAATTGCAATCCTGTGTCTGACAATCCTGTGTTTGTACCAGTAGGTCAGTTGACTAATCACAAATTGGGACTTCTCTGTGTACTGCACTATTTAGAAGAAAGAGGATGACAAGGGTACAGTTAACCATTAAGGCACTTGGGCCTGGGAGGGAAAACTGAGGACAATCAAGTCCTTATTATTAGATGCCGTCCTGCGAATCACTCCCTTATGCAGTTACAACAGAAGGAGAATTCACCTTTTAAAGTGAGTAATTGTGCCTGTCGGGCAATCCTTTACAATTATTCTACCATCCAGCGAGAGCTCATTGATTGCATTAAGGATAACAGTACTCCACAGAAACAATCCTCTTAGGCAGGCTACTTCTAAAATCCTGTGTCTCTGTCAGGCAGCTGCCTGGTCTTTGAATAGCCAGAGAGATAAAGAAATAAAAATATTAAAGGCCAAAACTCTACTGATTTCACAATGCTCTTCAAAGCCGGATGAGTGATTAGGGTTATTGTAGCCTGCTAAACACCCACGCCTCAGGTGGAATGCTCCTCTGAGCACGTTCTACAGTGAATTTGAGACTAGTGCCTTGCTTTTCAGCTCTGAAAATATGCCTTCTTAAGCAGTCCTATAGAATTCCAAGTTAAAATGCAAGCCAGAGAGACTGCATGTCTTCAAGGGTTGATAACAAACTAGAATCAAAGCCTTTGTCGTTCAGATTACCAGCAAGAATCTAATCCAGGTCAGTGATAATCCTCTGGCATCTATTTAGCAATGCTCCCAGCAGACAGACTGCTCCATCACTAAAGTCACTGGTTCTGACATTGCTGAGGGAATCCACAAAGACTGAATGAGGATGGAGATTCCTCCTTTACCATGGGAGTCGATTAGTTTAGCAAGCAGGACAGGAGAGCTGAACTAAAGCACAAATTTAGTGTTTTATCATCATCATCATTCATTTGCTGTTTTAAAAAGTGGTAGAGGTGAGAATGGGAACTCTTGGTTTATCTGCTGAGAGCTTCCCACCTTTTGTCTCCGGGCTACACTTGTGTATTCACCAATCCCATAATTCACCCCTTTCAGAATCCTCAAACAAAACTCTCTGACTTCAAATTCTTGTTTTGCACCTATCACACAACTCTCGTTTTGAATTTTGCTTCACTGCTGCACACACCTATTCCTCTCATGCTTAGCTTTTTTCAGCTCCCTTTCACACTGTCAAGTCCTCCAAACCTTTCCTTTTTTTTTTTTTTTTTTTTTCCTGCAGAGTAAAAGTCCATTCTCTCCTTCAAAAGCTTCCTGTGGGTCCTATACAAAAGCTTCCTATCCAGAGATGCAGGCTTGGTCCAGGAAGCAGACCTGGCAGTCCAAGTTTACCAGAACAAACCCTTCCTTTTACCAAGGGTGTTAACTTTACCAGAAGACCACTGTCGTCTGGAAACACCTTAGTATCAGCATGCTTTCCTACATGTCCTGGATAATTTTTTCTTTTTTTCCCCCCCTTCCTTTTGAGGATGCTTACTGGAGAAACAATTTCTCTCTTTCCTAGAAACTCTGAAACTCACACACAATGTGTAACCAACATTTTCCATCTCTTGTCATGACTATTCTGTCACTTCCTAGTCTATCAAGTGCTTAAAAGTAGAGATAATGCCGACAGAAAGCCAGTTAGACTGGGATTACCTTATCTGTTCAACAGCTGGGGTGTAGTGTATGTCTGTTTTCTCTATGTTACAGCTAGGAATTCATATTCTATGGGCCTGACCTACCTCATAAGCATATATCCTGGTGCCTTACAAGAGGCATTCAAAAATGCAGGTAAATGTGGCTATGCCAAAAAGAGCTGGAGTGAGTTTAGATATGAAGAGGTAATTGATTAAGTGGGTAACATATGTGAAGTCAAGCTTGAAGATACAGTGCAGTTCCGTCCTCTTCTGAGCTATTAAAGTAAATTAATGACCTGGAGCCATGTAGGAGTTTCCAGAAACAACACTATAATAGCCAACTGGCCACAGTTTGCAGCCTATAGAAGGGGGAGATGTTTATTCTTCAGCAAATTGCCTGTTCAGGCACCACACTATATATACTCTATATCTGACAGATCATAGTGCAGAAACAACAACTGAATCTTAGAATAACACCAGTGAGTATAAAATACGATCTTGGCTTGGAAGAAAATAAACCAATCATAATCTTTGATGAGACCCAGATATTTTCAAAAATTCACAGTACTCTTTTCCATGCTGATAGTTTGGCAATTGCTCAAATGTAGCTATTTTGTTCCATTTTAACACCCTGAATGTGAGCATAAACCAAGAAATAAGCATTTGAACAATCTTCGCAAAATATACAGGGGGTAAATGGTGTAGGGAGTGGCTCCCAGTCACAGAGCTATGAAGCCAGGCTTTGTTTCCCTATCTGCAAACCATGCCTATGACTGTGCTGTGGTCCCCATAGGAAAAATACTTGTTGGTTTCCACCCAGGTCCAGACTGAGACTGGTGTGCGGGCATTTTCAGCGTTTCACAGCACTCTTCGACACCCTGCCCAGGGATGGAGGCGCCAGCATCTCCCCCCCACCCCACATAGCTTGCTTCAGGCTGAAGGCTCAGCATCCCCCATGCCTACAGCAGCTCAGGACTTCCCAACCCTTGCCACTTTGTAACAGCAAGGAGCCACGCTGCCTTCTCTATTAGCACTCTTCTAGAGCTTTGCTGAGTGCCTCTGATAACCTTCACTATCACCTAAAAGGTCACCTGATCATGGTGGCCACTAGGAAAAAAAAAAAAAAAAACATTAGGTAGTCTTTGTACGTATTACCCTTAGTTTGTGAAGTTCCCCTTGACACCCCCCCCACCCCCGGCTTGCAACTAGGCGGTGTGTGCGTGCGCGTGTGTCGCTTTCTCCTTGTATTTATGGATCGTGACCAGGTTGGGTCGTGACCAGGTAAGCGCTTGTCCGGGCTCTTCCTGCGTGCCAGTG
>NW_010122348.1:371-1533 GCF_000699245.1 Pterocles gutturalis | reverse complement strand
GACCCCCAGCACCCAGCAGAGCCCAGCACCGTGGGACCCCCAGCACCCAGCAGAGCCCAGGACCTCAGGACCCCCAGCACCCAGCAGAGCCCAGCACTGCAGGACCTCCAGCACCCAGCAGAGCCCAGCACTGCAGGACCCCCAGCACCCAGCAGAGCCCAGCACTGCGGGACCACCAGCACCCAGCTGGTGTTACTGGTGCGGAGCAGAGGCTGCTCTGGAGCCCGCTGCTTGGCATTTTTTTAAGCCTGTCTGGAAACCTGGTCCCTGCCCCACATCTGGAGGATGCCGCACCCCTGGGTCAGGGTTTCCAGCACCCACAGAGCCAAGACTTCGGCTCATCCCGAAGAATGCCGGGAGCCGGGAAGTTCTGGGAAGCAGCATCCCCACGCTACAAGATGTTCCTGTAATTCCACCGCTGGCACCCCGCAGTCTGCAGCAGGATCACCAGGCGGCATCAGCACTGGCACTGGCATCAGCACCAGCACCGGCATTGGCACCGGCATCGGCACTGGCACCATCGCGTGGTCCCGGAGCAGCCCTGGGGTAGAAAGCCAGGCGCCCCACTGCAGCCCCAGGCTCAAGAGTGAGTGGGGACATCCCAGCGTCCCCATGTTTGGGACATCCCAGCATCCCAATACTTGGGACATCTGAACATCCTGATGTTAAGGACACCCGAGCATCCTGATAGGACATCGGAGCATCCCAGTATTCGGGACATCCAAGCATCCCGATATTCAGGACATTGGAGCATCCTGATATTCGGGACGTCTGAGCATCCCAATATTTAAGACATCTGAGTATCCCGATACTCAGGACATCCGAGCATCCCACTATTCAGGACATCTGAGCATTCTGATGTTTGGGATGTCCAAGGACCCCGATATTTAAGACATCCAATCATCCCAATATTCAACACCCCAGCTTCCCAATATTAAGGACATCCAAGCATCCTGATATTTGGGACATCCGAATATCCTGATATTTGGAATATCTGAGCACGTCAGTATTTGGGACATCCAAGCATCCCAATATTAAGGACATCTGAGTATCCCCATACTTGCGACATCTGAGCATCCCAACACTCAGGATATCCGAGTATCCTGATATTCGGGACATCCCAGCATCCCGATGTTGGGGACACCCAAGCTCACTGCCCCCC
>NW_010122348.1:0-333 GCF_000699245.1 Pterocles gutturalis | reverse complement strand
CTCCCGGTGCCGGGCTGGAAGCTCGCCCACGCCGCAGCGCTCCGAGATGCCGCTGGAGGCCAGGCAGCTCCGCTCTCGAAAAGGCCCATCCCCGGGGCTGCCGAGCAATCTGCCGCCCGCTCAGCCCACGGAAAGGGGGGATCAGCCCCCCCAGAGCTGCGCCCTCCTGCTGCCGGCATCGCGCTGCCAAAGCCGCTGCCGAGGAGCTGAAATCCCACTGCCCCCCCGTGCCGGCACCCAAGGGGACACGGGAGCGATGTGGGGGGACCCCAGGGTGGGGGGCAGCTCAGGCAGGAGAGGGAAGAGCACCCGCTGTCCTTCCCCACGCAGCCA
>NW_010122347.1:0-14207 GCF_000699245.1 Pterocles gutturalis | reverse complement strand
CAACCTTAATGATTGTATGATTCTATGATAATTCAGCTCCTCTCTAGAGGTGTGAAGACAGCTAAGAGTAACAATAGCTCTAGCAAAGTGCTAGAATCACAAATGAGAAGTGTTTGATATGAAAGAGAAGGAGAGCACAGATGTGGTAACACTGAACTTACATCCACATATCAACTGTCTATGTCTAGAAGACGATGCTATTTTAAAGGCCAAAGTGAGGGCTGCCATGCTGACATTAGACACCCTGAAGGGCAGTTGCAACTTCAAGGATGGTTCCCTTCAGCTCCCCTGTATGGGGGAAATGGAAGGGGGCTGGAATGGAACTGGAAGTGAGGCATGCCCAGAAACAAATGTGGGTGAAACAAGATGTTGAAGTCAAATGCACTTTTGTTTATTTAAAGTAATTTTTTATTTTAAAGCTAGTATTTTGAAGGAAAAAGTAAGAAGAAAATCAAGGCAAATAAGAAGCAGAGGGAAAACTGCATGAAGAAAATCATGTAGTGAAGTGGAAGTTTTGTGTCAAGCGGAGGAAATAGGAGAGCAGATGGATGTTTCTGCATCTGGGACAAGGCAAGGAGAGGACAGTTATCTGAGGGAAAAAAGAAATGGACAATGATGTAAAAATAAATGTTCTTTACAGCCTGACAGCTTTCCTTGAGAAGAAACTGGCACATTCCTGTGCCTAAAGATCCTCCACAAGAGCTCCTGTGAGAGGGAGCAAAATTACGTTGCTCATGTAAGCTGGAAACTCTTTTAAACCCGCCAAAACATGAGAATGAAAGCTCTCTTTCAGAAATAGCAAAAAAACACTTAATAAATAAATAGGGCTGTGCTGAGAGTTAAAAGCAATTTAAGCTCATGCACTGCCTTCAGCACTCTACTGAAGAGAGAGACTGACCACAAGATATTACTCCCTATTCCTTTACTCTATGGATTAGGGTGTGCTTTGTCAGTCAGAATGTTGCCCTCAGCTCAGTTCATCTAGAGCATGAAGAAATGAGCTATGACCACTTTAGCTCACAGCTCAGGCAACTGCGAAGTAGTGTCTTTGCCAGTCTCAATGCTTTGCTCTGCATTTTCATACTCACCTGATTTGAGCTCTCTGCAGTGAAACTGCTGCTGGCGTGATCTCTTCCTCGACTGCCTCTCCCTCGCAGTGGAAATGGGAAGTCCTGTGTTGCTCCACCCAGAAGTCACTGGTGGGTTTCCTTACAACAAACCATGCTCTGGTCACCGCAGGATTCAGTGTCAGGAGATTCATTCAGAACGTCGCTGGTCGACTGTGTATCCTGGAGCACACTAAATTACCTTCCTACTGAAAAAAAAGGGAAATTACCCACATTGCTAATATTCTTACATAGGCTTGGTGAAAATTAACTCTATAAACACAAAGGTTTTGTTATTAATATTAGTATTTATTCTTGAATGAGTTAATTTTCCAAGGGAAGAGAAAAATAAAGTATCTTGCAAGAATGGGATTTTAAGAGTAAGAAACCAAAATTTTGTGCCATCTTAACTGATTTTTCTAACACTAGTAAGCCTCCTATCTAAAATAAGAAAATAAGATTTTAAAAATGAAATTAATGACTGTAGTGCTAGTAAGGGTAGAACAGTTTAAGGTGAAAGACATGGATGGGATGTATCAAAGTTCCAGCAAATTTAAAAGAAATAGGCAGGAAGGAAGGAAAATTATTGCATGAATCATACTCCCTTGGGTAACAGTGTCAGCAGACTTGAAATCATCATGTTGCATAGGACAAACAGATGAGCAAATTGATGAGTAACTGACAAAAACTTTTTTTTTTCCTGAACACTGAACTAGCAAACAGCTCTTTTTATATAATAAAGATGTGAGGTAATCACTACCATCTCTCTGAAAGTCAGAGCTATAAAGAAGGATATAAAAGAGCAGATGGTATGTTATGATGATGCCTTAACAAATGCAAGCAGCCATACTACTTCAAGAATGTTTCTTTATGGAACAATTTAATCACAATGAATGTATTTTGCCCTTCTTAATTTATAGCAGGTATTTCTGGCATGGTTTAACCTGTCAGATTTGTCTCAGTTCTTTATACCACATGGCTCAAATTTCTTAACTAGAAGGGTTTGAATCTAAGCTGATCTGTTGCTGGGCCTTGGTTCATTCTTAGGTTCATTCAAAGCCGGTCGGAGTGAGAGCCAGCATGTGAGTGGTTTGGATCATGTAGGAGCATTGACTTGGGCCCTAAGCTGGCGGTATAGACCAGTATTTTTTAAAACTCTTTGAAACTTTATTTTGTTTCTATCTATCTTGGTGTGATCTCCAAAGTTCATTTTTTTTTAGTTCTTTCTTGGTTAGACAGGGAGGTGATGGATTGGCTGTGTTTCATTCTGCAAGTTTTTATGATTGTTCTCCTGCCTTGAGGTGATGCCAGCAGTTCCCTTCCTCGAGCAGCATTTCAGTTAACCTGAAAAGTGTTTGCACAGAACTAGCAGTAAGTTATTAGAATATTACAATTCTAATGTGAAAAACTAACCAAATCTAGGGGAAAAAAAAAATATATATTGCCAAAGCATTGCTACAAAGACACCTACAAGAAACAAGATGGACACTGAGGAGAAACAAAAGACAGCAGAGACTAGTGGGGAGCCAGTAGGAATACTCCTTTAACTTCTCTGAAAACTTAGTATTTTCCTCTCAAGTGAGATTTACCACTTGAAAACTCTGCACTGTCTTTTAATCATTAAAAATTACATCATAATGCTGATATAATACTTCCTATTGCTCATCTTATTCAACATATGAACATTAGTTACAATTTCCCAAACAGGACGTGAGAGCAGTTACAGCCTACCTACAATGTGATATGTTAACTGTTAGTGGTAGAGATGGAAGTGCAAGTGGTACACCGAGAGGAAGATAGAAGACAAATCTGTGTGGCAAATGCTCCAAATAAAAAAAAAGATAAATTGGTAATTACATCTGACCTGCTTTACCTCGCAAAACCTTCCAACTCCTTATGTCAATAAATGGAAAAGACTAAAATCCTCATTCTCAAAGAATATGACTATTAAAATAGCGTCTGCCTCAACACTTAAATACAAAGATTCTCACTGTTCTTTTCTAAGACTGCAGTCTCAAAGATACTTCATTTGCAATAGCACCTGGCTTTTATGTAGCTTGTGGAATGCTGAAAATACATTTGCCTTCACTAACATATACTGTAATCTATTTATTAACATTTATTAAAGGCACAAAATACTGAATTAATGCCAAATAATATCACAAGATACATTTATGGATGTAACTTTATTTTTCCATTAAAAAGGCTAATAGACAAATACAAATAAGACAAATATAGCCTTTCCTTTTATGACATGAAAGGGAGAATATGGGTAGCATTACATTAAAGAAACAGAAATGGAAAAGGGAAATTATAAACCCTCTTTTACATTTTAAATCTTCATCATTTCATTTTTGAAATGTAAATTCTTAGCTCAATGTCCTTGAATGAAACAGCTGCACAGATTCTATTTTTTATGTACATCTACATGATCCGATGCAGTGATCACAATGCACATAGACTTTTTTGTCTGGGTTTAAACCAGCTAGCTCTTCACTGATAGCAGGGGAACCACACAAGTGTGTCAAATTAACACTGAGTTGCTGGTAAGCTCTCGGCTTTGGGCTGTCACAGGAAAAAATATGGAAGCATTTATTCAATGTCCACTAGCTTGAACTTCTCAGTGACTACTTTCTCCACTTAAATTATTTTTTAATTTGATACTAGAACATGTAAAAAGATGACAAGTCCCTCCAGATCAAAATACTTCAAACCTGTCTGAACTTTCAGCCTTCAATGTATTCAAGAATTGTTCTGTTTTCAGATAAGCAACCAACTCAAACCCTTAGGGACGCTGACAGTTCCAGTGTAAAGACGTTCTGTTTTGTCCACTGAAAGCTGGAAAAAATGGAGTCTACTCTATGAAGTTTACCAAATCATGCATTTAGGATGTCCAAACATACTCAGTGCCATTTTCTTTCTTCTGGCAGACATTTCCTTCACACGTTACTCTCTTGGATAGATGTTTATAAAAATCAGTCTTATTTTGGATTCCTGTTTTAGTTCCAGTTTGAAAAGCTCATTCTAATCTAGCCCAGTGTGAGAAAGAGTCGGAAACCCTATCAGGGATTCCAACAACACTTCCCTTTCTGACCCTAATGAAAACTAACACCCATGAATTGATGCCTGACAGAACACATCCAGCTGTCAGAGGCATTGTTGTTCTTTTCCTCACACTCTCTTTATCACTCTTTGTAGTTTTAGGAAAGTGGCAACTTGGTCTTTCTGTAGGTGTGAATTCCACCTTCTGCCAGTGTCTGACAGTTCTGGTTCTGCCTGCAGGCTCCGAGAAAACTGAAGATGCAGGAGAGAACCTTCTCACTGAAGCAAGGAAGTAACAGAGTAAACTCACACGTTGCTCTCCACTCTTGATTTTGAGATCATCTCAGGATTTTATGCCCTGCCATCCTAGTTTTCAGGAGTGATTACCTTTTCCCCTTATTAGAGTTTATGGCTATCTACTTTGTTTATAAATAAATTAAAAACCTGTTACACACAGTGGAGTGGATACCACTTGGACTGTACAATACTGTCATTATACAGCATTAGAGTACTTCTTGTCTTTTCATTGTGCATTTCATTTCCTAATTTTTCAAAAGGATCAAAATAGCTGATTTATAAAGACAGAATATGATATTACCACGCTAAGAGATAAGAGGAAAAATGAATTAATAAAGTCTCTGCTGGATCAGACCAAATCCATTCCAGTGCCACGTCACTGACAGAGACTAATAGCAGTTACTTCGTGAAGTGTATAAGAACAAAAAACTCGTATGTCCCTAGCATCCCACCACACACAGCCTTGTGAGTTTTGCTGTGGGATGTCCTGATAAGAACATCGACACTAAGTAGTCTTGATGAACTTTCTTTCACCCAGATTTTTTTCTTTTTTTTTTTTTTTTAACTCATTAAAAATTTTAGTCGTGATGATGCTAATCCTTGGAGTTCTTCAGCATTTTCCAAGCTTTTAATGAGCTCTAGTCACCTCTGAAAGCAAAGTCTGTGAATGCACGTGAGCTTGTGCACTGTATATGAGATCTGATGCCATGTTCCAGGTAACTGGACTGTCTGGTCCCTGTTTAAAAAGATAGATGGATGCCAGTCTGACTTGCTATTTTATAGCTTGACAAATCCAATGTGAACGATTAATGTGTCTACTTGTTCTCTACTTGTTCTCTTAAGTGGAGGTGAGTGGAATTTTTTTTACAAAGTATATGTTGATAATTGATTGAAACTGATGTTTTCGGGTTTTTTGGTTTGGGTTGGGCTGAAGGTTTTTTTAGGAATGACCTATTTTTGGTGATGTTTGTGTTGAGAGAGTTTTCTCAAGTCTAAGCTGAAACTGCTCATTATGATGATCGGACAGAAACTGATGGAGGAAACCTCCTGATAACTCACAGCTCAAAGAATGGGACCCTCATTTAGAAAGTGATACAACTAGATTCACACTTCTGACCTGGATTAGACACGAGTTTGAGACTCACCCCAGTGGAGTGCGCTTACCAGCAGCCTCTTAGATCTTCCTGGGCAGCCTGTTTTTACTATCTCCTGTCAAGGGCCAATTTAGCCAAAGAGAGAGAGCTTAATCATCAGATAATGGGAAAACCTGTTTCAAAGTCTAACCTGGTGTGACAAGGTGCAAGCCAACCTTTGCACACCAACTTTGGTGAACAGTCTAGCTGTCAAAATACTCTGGAATGAGGCTCCCTGTTGTCTTCTCTCTTGACTGTGAATGTAAATAAAGTATATATTTTATTTTTGAAATGCTTTTAGGAACACTTATATATATCTTAAGCTATTCTTTAGGTACCATACTGGAAATAGGTAGACAGGTTTTTGTATTAGTTCACCAAAGAAATGTAATGAGAAATAACTGCAAAATATGCTTAAAAATTAGTAACATTGTTTCAGTGTTCGTAATACTTAGCAATTTGAAACAAGGAGTCAAGAGATACAGTAGTTACAGTCCAATGTTCAAGCTCTGTTATTTTTTAAGAAGATTGCCATTCAACTTTCAAGAAAGAAATATAGTGCTGCAAAAGCTTATGTACATGCATAATTTTCTTAAATAATCTTCTTTCTTGCCTGATTAGAATTACTCCCATGCATGGGAATTCGTAAGGTGATGACTGTCAATATGTACAGTAAAATTGACTTGGAACCACATGCGTATGTCAAGGAAGGACTGTTGCTAATCTTTTTGTAACAGCTTAAATGATCATTATTCTTGCTGTTGTTGACAGCTTTTTCCTGCTTAACTGTTGAAAACATTTTAGTATTATATGGTGGCTTTTCTCCAGGTTTACAGTATATTGTTCTCCTGTTGCAAGAGGGAAAATTTACGTTAACCTTCATATATAGTACTTGACATTTATAGTGCAAGTGGGATTGATTACTTTAACATATGAGAAAACTGCAGCCTTAAACTATTCAGAATATGAGAAAATATCATCATGCCCCAGTACATTATTTGCTTTGTACTATTAAATGCTCCACTGCTGGTCAGTTTCAATATTCTTGATATGTGCAACTCTTACTATGAGAACGTAAATTAAGTCTTAATGCACAGCCGTTTCTGAATATCCGTCAATGTTGTATGTGTTGCTGTGTTATTGTTTCAGCTGTGTCAGTCCCACAGTGCAGTTTTGCCTGAAACCCAGGCAAAAACATTGACAGTAAGGGTGTTATGAAAAATAGATACATTTTTAAGATTTGGAATTTTGGTCTGAATAAGTATATAATAGTTTTGAAAAATTCTGATCTGCTTTTCCTGATCAAAATTATTTCTGAAATTAACCAGATTATTTTTCTGTAAAGAAAACTACTTTGGGATTTTGTGTAATATTTTGCTTCTTAGAATTGCACAAATTTGATGGTATTTCCAAAAACATGAAAGAACAAAGCTATATAGTCTACATCAAAAATTATTTTAGAATTGTAAAATCAACATGAGAATCCTTTTTTTTTTTTTTTTTAATGTGAAAGCTTTTGCTTGCATTACCTTAAAAATTCTCATTTCCTTTAATTATAAAGAGTATGGCAGTTCAACTCACAAATTTTGGGTCAAAGTTATGCCTAAAATTCTTACAGTTTGAGGGAAAAACCTAACACAGACTTCAGCTGTGATTCTCACAAGGGACATTCCGTAGGTAGTGAAGTGAACACCAGCCTCAATGAAGCATAAGATTTCCCCTATCTGTTCTCTTGCTATATATGCATTTCCCTTCTCCCACTCTCCCTCATCTCCTCCCACCCCCAAATTCTGTCAATGAAATTCAGGTAACTTTCATCTTAACAACAACTGTAGCAATAAGCAGTTTTGTTTGTTCTTTTAAAATTGAAAAGAATCCAATAAGAAAACTATAAGAAAGTAGTTAGCTGACGTTTTACACTGTCATGTGAGAAATACAGATGTAAAGGCTTTAAATAGAAAAATTGGAAAATTAAATATCTTGAAACGAGACGACAGAGAAAGTCATAGCAACACTAGGAAATACAGCACCATCAAAGGTGAGGTAAGGAAGACACTTGCTCCAGGACACCGCCTAAGAGGGGCAGTATAGAAGGAGAAGTTTTCAGGTCCTGTCAGATACCGTGCTTGCCCTTCCTGCTGGCGGGGAGGAGGAGCTGCACACCCACCGTGTATGGGTGCCTGGTGGGCAGCAAGTGCTGGAAGAATCCAAGTAGAAAAGGGGTGCTAAAGTCTCTCACTACTGGCAATATGCCATTCATCCTCACTTAAGATGACTGGTGAGCTGCCTGGATAGTATTGTTGTGCATTTGATTGTGCTTTATTTGATAAAAACTTTATTAAATCCTAATAGTTTGCCCTTGTACATGACTTTTCTTCCACTAACCTTAGAAACCTCTCACAAAGATTAGTAAATATTATTACCTTTTATACACAAAGACAACACATATCAACTTTAAAGATGTACAAGATCTGTTTAGAGGGAGAGAGAGGGTGAGGAAGCTGCTTTGCTCAGTTATTAGCAGGAAGTGGTTGCTCCCCATCTGCAGGTGACCATGAGCATGGGAAGCAAAGGGTCACTTACCCTTTTGCTGAGAGTAACATTCAACCTATCTTGGAGCGAAGAACACACCACACTAAATAATTAAATTAATTTTAAGTCACTGAAAAAATATGTTACAAAGATATTAATCACGACTGCAAAAAAGCCCTCATCTGAATAAATTTTCTGGTTAATAATCAGTGGTAGGTTACTTACAACTGTAAATTTAAACATGGGCGATTAGTTAAATTTATAAATATATGTATCACATTTGACATTTTCATACTTAGTATGTAATTGTTAAAATTTAATAAGCAATTAAAAGGTGCAATTTAGATCTTGACTTCTAACTGTTTATTCTTTAAGAATTGACAACAATGTCTAATGGTTTTTCATTTAATTTAATTTTATTTACACAGTTATTGGAGAACCACTTTGCCATGCTTAATTTCATTGCATGGAGAAATCCTGATTACAGTGGTGTCATAAATACCTAATTTATATTCATTGTTTCCGATTTTGCCTTTCTGACAAAACCAGACTCCTCGTACGTGACACCCCAAGATTACCAGAGTTAGACAGTCTAAACACTGTTTTGCAGTTAACACCTTTAAAATCTTTACAAAATATTGTTTCCTTGTCATGAAAGCTTTTGACCATAAGGTCTCAAGATTTTCTGACAATTATAAAATTAATCACCTAACAATTAATAATACACCTCAGCTTGTGCAACTATCTAGGAGCAATTATTGTGCAGAACTAAAAAAATGTCACAAGCTTTGTGTTTTCTACTCTCTCCTCTTTTTTTTTTTTTTTTTTTTTTTTAAAAAAAAAAGGTTCCTTCTGGGTCTCTATGAAGTATATATTGTTTTATTTTTGTAAGATCTTCAAAGAGCTGTCATGTCTACTACATATCACTGTCAGTTTTATATAAACACATCCATTTTGATAACTTCAACATGTCATAATCTTTTAGAGACAGATGCAGGAAAAGTATCATGAACAGCATTATATTATATTAATTACATATAACTGACATACCTTTAACCTTTTTATTCCAGGGCATTATTCAAATAAGTTTCTGCCAGTTTTAGGGAACCTTTGCCTTTTAAGACATTTTGTTTTAATTATTCACAACAGTATTATAATAATAATATTTTAGTGGAAGTGCATCCTCCCTAAAAGGTGACAGCTTTTGTAGGTGGTTAAAATTCTGATTGGTCAGATGTGTATTGGATTTTCTGAATGTGCAATTCCATATTTCTAAAATTCCTGGAGCTGAAGAGGAAATAAGAATTTGGTCAATTGCTCGTAAATATCAAATTCTCAAATTCTTCTTCCAGTGATTTAATGAATCTGCCTGGCTCTTTTAATCTTACTTGGAGTCACTGATCTGGCCTCCTCCAGGATCATTAGCCAGGAACAGGCTGAACCTTGGTCATCGGGTGGTGAGCAGTAGCACTGTGTATCACTCATTTGTATATATTACTACTATCTTTATTACTATCATTATTATTTTCAGGTTTTTTCTATTTTAGTTATTAAATTGTTCTTAACTCATGAGTCTCTTTTCCCTTTACCCATTTATTTCTCTCCCCCATCCCTGAGAGGAGGGAGGGTGAGCAAGCGGCTGTGTGGTGTTTGCCACTAGCTGGGTTTATAACGACAACAGAAGGGAAGGAGCAGTTTCATTTAGCGTAATCTGGTCTTGTTGACCTGGACTTTGTGTCAGTATTACCACTGGCTTCAGTGCATCTGGACTTCTACTTATTGCATTTCCTAGAGCTCCAAAATGTGCTACGAGGTTTCAACAATTCTCCCAATATAGTGGGCATCAGCTGAATGTTTATAATTATGCAAATTGTCTGAATGAAAGCAAAACATGCAAAGTGGGAAGAATATGAACTGTACAGGCAAACTAATTTAAGCTGATTTAATTCACAGCATTAATGCCACATAGGAAACAGGATGTGATACAGGTAGCCTTTCTTCACATAGAGAATTAGGACATGTAAAAACATATAGAAGCTACAAACACATTCTGCTTGTCACCTTGGACTATCCTGAGACAGGTGGTGTTTTAGAGGCATGAGTATTTTAAGGAAAATTTTATTCAGACATGACCAGTACAGTAAACGATTGAAACATTAGTACTTTTGCAAGGCTCTAAATGTTTTAAGTATTTGTGGCTAACAAAATAATTTCCCCTAGAAACTATCATCACTAGGGGGTAATCAAATCACTCTTACAGGTGGTAAATCTGTGGAAGTATCACCTCTATGGAGATCCAGGGGACAGTGCACCACAGTCTGTTAACAAGACTGGAAAAGCAGAGAGCCTACAACGTACAGTGAGAGACAGCCCTGATCAGGAGACACTGATACACTTCTTTTGGAAAAAAAAAATGTGGAAAGCTAGTGGACTGCAACTACTGGGGTACACCGTGAAGTACACTTTAAAGAGACTGCAAGTCGAACGCAGGTTGTTCCACAGACATTCCTGGACAGAGTATTTGTTAAAAGCAAATTTACTGACATTTTCCCATAGACTGATGCTCACGGTGATGCTTATCTCTCAAACAGGATGGTTGGTTGCAGAAGGAAGATGGAAGGAAGAAGAGTTAAATCATTTTCTAATAGAAAAGTTTTGTCAGAAAATTTTCAGCTGATTCTAGTAAACCCCAGGTATACTGATATGGGTGAGACAATCCATATACGATTCAAAACATTGTTCCAAGAACTTGGTGTAAGTCCCTTGCTGGGCACAGCCCGATGAGTGAACAGTAAAGTCATTAAAAAAGTAAAGAACTTTGAATAATAAAAAAAAAAAAAAAAAGCCCAGGTCAGTTCAACAGAGCTGTAGACTTCATTGGTATAGACTCACACCACAGCACACAGAGGCTTATTAGGATGAAGAATAAAGTCTTACTGAAGAACAAAACCTTAGTGGCAGCATCTATGAAACTGTGTGAGCTGAGAATAGCAATTTTTGAAAACATTTAAAAATAACTGTGCCAGGACACTCCAGCAGAAGAAAAGCTGTGACAAGACAGCCAACCCTCATTGCAAGCACGAGAGCCTGGCTGCAAGCAGATCACCTCTGACATCCCGTCAAGTGGCACTGGCAGCATCCTACCTCAGGTGACAGAGCTGAGTGTCACCCTGTCATCCCTTCTAGTAACCATGCTACATACAGAGATTTATTAGCCTGTTAGTGTCTCCAGTTCCAAGTTTAACAGAATGTGCATCCTTACTGGCCACACGGACTGGGCCAGTAGGAGAACCTTGGACCCAGGCCTGGTGGCAGAGGTTGAGAGAGGTTTACATGGCTCAGAGCTGATGTCTTCATCCACTGGCATTGCTGGCAGCCATGGCACACAGCTCCTGGCTCGCATCCCCCTGGGCTCCATGGAGCACTGCTGAGATACGCTCGTTATTCCTCTGGGAGTGCTTTTCATCAAGCATGCTTGAAATGATGGCAAGGCTCTGTCACAGCCCATCATTGTGGTATTTTCATATCACGGTGCTGAGGCTTCATGTTCTGTACTGCTGGGTGTCATTTTTATGCTATGTGGGTATACAAGAGGGTAAGGTGTGCTGGGTCTGGACAAAGGCCACCACCAGCCCTGACAGTCCCTGCCATGGCATCTTCCCACCCTCCTCACAGCTCAGGACCCCCTTTCAGCCCCCCGGGGCCATCAGCTGTTGCCCCAGAATCGCTGGAACAGGGCCGGTCTTTGCTCCCCACAGTCCAGCCCTGCCCAGCCGTGGGCCCCAAGGAGCCAAGCCCACTCGTGGGCCCGTGTCCCAGCCTGGCCTTGAACTGTCCCCAGGGAGGTGTCCCCTGCCTCAGCCGGGGGCTGCCCTGGTGCCTGCCCACTGTGCTTCTCTGCTTTCTCCAGCTACATCACTGATGTACTACAAGAAGTGCCTGTTCTTGTAAACCTTGCTTTCCTCATGTCCTTAGTGAAACCGATCTGCAATAATTTTGCTGATAACTCATAAGAGCGTTGTCCTCTTCCAAATCAGTGCAAATCCCCCGCTGTTGCCCGCCACTTGTAACAGTATCCTCTGATCTTGCTCTTTGTGAGGACTGGACCTCAACAGCTGGATCCAAGAGCTTGAATTAAGGACCTGATATAACTAGCCTATAGCTACAGTCATAAACCTCCATTAGTAGTCTAGAGACAGAAACAAAACACTACTATGTTTAGTACAACAAAGAATGAAAAGTATCTATATAAAACTGCTAAAAGTCTGAGTGAAGTCTGTTTCCCACCCTCACACCCACAATCATGTTCATAAAATGAGGCCATGAGGCAAATCAAACACAGCTGGCAAATCCAGCTCAGACCTTGAATCAGAACTTGAATGCTCCAGAGAAAAGTATTGATAGAGCTCAAGAACCGATGGGAGGATCATTGATGTTCAGAGATGCAGTGCTGAAACTCCCCACCAAGAATCAGCCTTCAAGATGTTCAACTCATCTGCCTTGATCATCCTGCTGTCGGCTAATAAACAACTATTTGTGTGCCAGCAAGCACATCGGGCACAAAATAACTAGCTTAGTAATTTTAAACAATGGATACTGACATTTACCAAGTAGGCCAATTATTGCTGGTTTTCAGCTTTAATATATATATGTCCTTTATTTAATTTATATAGAAAAATATAGATTGGAAGGGAGCTCTGGATGTCGTGTATTTCAACCTCATACTCAAAGCAGGGTTAGATCAAAATTAGAACCATCTGCTCTGGGCTTGTCTACTTACGTTGTGAAAATCTCTAAAGTTGGAGATTTCACAATATCTTTAGGGAACCTATTTCATTGTTTAATCTTCTCATTGTAGGTTGTTGGGGTTTTTTTTAAGTCCTGTAGTAGGTCTTCAATAGTTTCAGAAAGTAATGAAAAAGAAAACTGAAAAAAAGCCCAGGAAAACAAAAATATTAATTAAAATAAGTATTTTAATTATATGTTTTATTACTGTTCATTTTTGTATGATAGGAAAACCAAAAAAAAACTCCAAGAATAATGAATAAACAAAACCCTCAAATTCAATGTTCTGAATCAGTTCTATCAGGCATTTCATTTACTTGCAAGAACACTTTTTTTTTTCCAAAAAATATTTGAACTAACCAATATTAAAAAATCAATTATTTATGCAATCATCTAGACTATTTTGATGCTACCTATATGACCCACAGAACATTTGTGTTGCCTTCTGTGCCCAGGACTGTATTCTAGGTTGATTAATCCTATTAAGAATATATAAGTATTTTGTGGGTGGTTTTTTGTGAGTACTTCAACTTAGTAGTTCAGACTGACTGAACTGCTTAGGGATCAGCAGAAGCAGGATCATTTTGTCATATTCATTTTGCAATTGTAAGAAACAGAATTAGTAAATCAAAGAATTGGAACATTTGCAAATTACAAGAAGACAGCAGACAATGTTGTTCAGTAAGGGAGGGAGTGAACGTATCTCGGAAGACAGTATTAGAATTCAAAATTATCTAGGCAAACTGGAAAAAGTCTTAAACCACTGTGATTTGACAAAATAAAATGGAAAATTCACTTGGACAATCTATTTCAGTAATACAGAATAGAGAACTGGCAAGTTAGCAGTTTTATAAAGGAAATATTTGGACATTATAATATGTAAAGATTATAATATGTAGAGAAACATCTAGATATCACATTACAATGAATGCAAACCCAGTGATATCATCCTCTAGAGCTACAGGTGAACAGCCTGTAGCATATAGAGAGTCATAGCCTGCATGACATATAAAATAATCTTTCCTCCTTCTTCAGAACTGTTTCCTCAGATGAAGTGGTGTGCAAGTTTGGAGCTCTGATCTTCATGAAAAATAGGGAGGAGTTACTAAGTGGAAGAAAGTCTGAGGCAAGACATGAAAAACTCTCTTCAGATCTATGAAAGGCTTCTGAAGAGAGGAAATGAATGAGCTGTTCTCCCCTTTGGAGTTAGAACAGGCTTAAATTGCAATATAGTTTAGATTAAACTTAGCAAAAAAATTGCCCAAGATCTTACCTTCCTAGAAAGTGATAGAATCATAGAATGACCCGGGTT
>NW_010122346.1:0-16555 GCF_000699245.1 Pterocles gutturalis | reverse complement strand
CAATTTGGTATCATCAGCAAACTTACTGTTAAAACCCAACAAGTGAAAAAAACTGATTTAATTTACATTTACAATAAGGAGTTGTCACATACTACCCCTTTCCAAGCTGAGACAAATGCCCTCAGCACCATGAACTCATACGGATCTCTGTCCTTCTACATGTCTGGGAATCACACCTGAACTATCTACAGTGAAAGGAAGATTTATTGAGATCAACTGCTTGAGCCCTCGGCAAGCAAAGCAGTCAGCATTTTACTGAGCTGGGAAGGACACAACCTGTGCACATACATGCAGCTATTCATGCGGGTATGATATGGTGGCTATATTACATCCACAGATGAGTGAATATACAGATGCATTACTGATGTTTACATAGCACATCAGTCTTTTACCCAGATGCTGGTATTCTTTTATTTTGTAATTACTTCATTTTAAAGCATTGTAACAGGCAGCATCGTGTTTTAGTGTTCAAATCCAACAATGAAATAGCAGTATATTTTGGTTTCTCCTTTCCATTCTCTGTATTTTGCTCCTATATATTTCCATACAGGGTTTCCAGTTTGAGAGCTCAGGTAATATTCAGAGAAAATGTCAATGTGAATTTTTCGTCTAATAGTAGTCTCTTATTTAATAACCTTTTTTTGCCAGAATGCACCATTTTTCAACTCTTCTATTTAATCAAGCTCTTGACATAGTATTTTCCTGACAAAACCTATTCAATTTTTCTGTAATTTTATCATCTCCTCCCTGACCTTCTTTTTTTCCCCCACCAAACTATTCCCTTTGGCACTCTGTTGCTGCCCTTACACATCCCTACCAATCTTTTAGGTTCACTCCCTGCAAACCATTTCTCTTCCCTCACCTTTTCTAGTCTACCACCACCATCTCCCACCATCCCTCCCACCACACTCCCAAAGCAACAAGTCAAGAAAAACCCTAACTTGCTACCTAACCTGGCCACCACCAGCTGGCAACCTGGGTCCCGCTCAATCCAGAGCAAGGCGTGGCAAAGGGGCCAGAGGAGGTGGCAAGGGGTGGCGTGGGAGACGAGGTGGTAAAGGCATGGCAACTTGGCATCAGTCGCTCAAGAGGAACCAGGAAACAGCTCTCTCCCATGTGTCCCCATGGGTTTACAAGCCTTTTCCATCATCTCAGTGCCCTGCTTCCAGCCCAGTGCTGTCACTCCAGGCACTCCCCTCCTCTCCTCCCAGGAGACCCTGTCCATCCAGAGGCTCTACATTAGCTAAACCACACAAAATGCAAAAGAATCAACAAAAGGCTTGAGGGAGGCAAATTACTATAAGGCCAAGAGCTTAGGCATGCCTGGTTTTATTTATAGTTTTCACTTTGTGTTTTGCTCTTGCTGCCGCTAAAGCAGTTAAGAAAGATGAGGGAGTTCGAGATCAGGAGTGTTGTCACAGGCACACAAAGGTACTATCAGACGAGAGGTTTGGCAGCGATGCTGCTGAGCACCTTCTCATTTCTCAATATACAGTAATTTTTCCTTTCCATTTATACACTTGGTTTTAATTCTGTGTCCTAAATGTTTAAGCAAAGAGCAGTGATCCCCTCATACAATTAAAGGCCACGAATATGGAAAATAGTCCAAGACTTTATTATGTTACTTTTTGAAAGGATGCACAATAAATATCGTTTGCCCACCAAGGCTGTGCTCCAGCTAAAATCAGGGTCAGAAAAACAAATATTTCAGGCAAATACAAACAGCCTTAGAAATGAAGACTGACTATTGCCTCTATCTTAGCTAGGAACGTTTTCGTGAAATGTGAACCTTGAACAGAAAAGAAAATTAGAAGACCTCAGGATGACAACCCCACTGTCATTAACCTTACAGAAACCACTTTCGCTATACTGCATTTGTGGCTTCCGCCAATGTGCGTTAATTTCAAAAGAGAGCTGAATATGTGTATTAAAAAAAACAAATCCAAACCACCAGCACCAACTAATTTTGCTGCTTGAGACATTAGCTATATTCTTTTGTTGGTGTGGTTTTGCATTGCCCTCAAAATAATGATGGATATCATGGCTGTAGATGAGGATGTGTGTGAACCTGAAAAATTAGAGCTTCTAATCACCCTGAGGTAACTGCAATATAAAAAAAAAAGAGTGCAGGCTGAAAGCAACCAGTGATTTTATTTACATCCTCCCACATAAACTAATTCCATGCTCTGCAGATATTTGTGTCCTCCTTATCCTACAGGGAAATTAAAATACAGTGTGGTTTGCTGTATACTCTGCTTACAATGTCAAGACAATTTAACTGTTTCTGTTGAAGCTCTGCTATTTCTCTCCCAAGAGAGGACAAATCCCCTAATGCCTAAGTCCTTGATGAGCCCATCCCAGCCCCAGCACTCAGAGGACCTCATTTAATTCCTGCCTCACTGAGGAATGTCCTCTTAAGTAGGAGGTTGTCTTTGCTGTCCTCTTGCCGTACAGGTAGTGCTACTAAGCGCTGGAATTCAAACAAACTGTCTTAGGCTAAACTTCAACATCAACCATCTCTATCCAGACCTGTTTTGCTTCCAAA
The DNA here is from genome assembly GCF_000699245.1 of Pterocles gutturalis. Lineage (NCBI taxonomy): Eukaryota > Metazoa > Chordata > Aves > Pterocliformes > Pteroclidae > Pterocles > Pterocles gutturalis. The sequence goes on along the minus strand of NW_010122346.1, from coordinate 14,010 downwards.
AGTGCCTGCTTGGAGCTGGTTCACTGTATCGAGGCTTCTTTGCATGGAACAGGGTGGGAATGCAGCCTCTGGAGAAGGCCAGAAGCCTCGGAGAAGCCTCCTCAAGGCCAGGTGGGAGCTGAGCCTTCTGGTCTCCCTCTGGATGGTGCTCAGAGTTGGGGGCAGGTTGGGGCACATCCCAACCTGCTTGTCCCAAAAAATAACTAGTGGTCAAGTCATCCCTATCCTCAAGTTAACCCCAAATAAAACACACAGGGCAGGGAGAGAAAAGGGGAAACAAAACAAAAGCACAGCGAGTCCCAACCAAACATAAGGGTTTCTCTCCTTCATCTGTTAGCTCTTCCTACAGCCAAAACACAGAGTTAAGCTATGCGCATGACTAAGGGTTTGTAGCACCAGGGGTTTCCCAACGCTGTTTGTCTAATCAAAAAGTCAACAAGCTACATTGGGGCTTTTATTGCAAGGACAACACTGAAGGAAAAAAACCGCAAGACTCATTTCCTTTCTCCCATGTTTTTCAAATAGCATCTGCTTGCTCACCGCAGACAAAACAAAACACAGGCTTCTTCCCTCCCTTTAAACTAGAGATTAAGATACTCAGATAGACTTTAATATTGAGAAGCAAGTGACCAAAATGGTTCTTCCAAACCCAAACAGCATTTTTCTTCCCCACCATCCAGACACAACACAGTCACACCAGTCACCCAGGCTCTGCAATTGCCTTCCACAGCAGCAGCTCCCTCCCAGCAATGCCATTGATCCTCCCCACAGCAAAGCTTAGGTCAGGATTAAAGAGGGGAGGAAATGTCTGAAACACAAAAGGTCTTTTACTGGCCACATCAAGTACAATAAGCGAGACAGGAATGATAAAAAGCTGAAGGAAGACTTTCAGCTTCCCAGCAAAAAGTAGCCATTAAAAGCAGTCATCAAACCCAGGAGCCAAGCTAACCACACGCAGGGTGACAGTCAGTCCCACCACTTGTCACTTGGTGAAATCCCTGTCTATGCCTAACGCCTCAAACAAGCACTTAAATACATCTGCTTCCCCAAATCACACTGAGAGGAGACGAGCGGGATGAACTGCAGGCCACCAACAATGGTCACTAATGATGCAATTTATTTCTAACAGATATGACATTGCAGCAACCAGCATTATTGTTTGACTTGAGAAGTGTAGAACACAGCAAGAACAAACACTTCTTCCTCCCTAAATCTCCTCTTTCCCCTTTCCGTGACCTTTCTCCTCTGTAATGGAGTAAAAGTTAGTTTTAAAAAAAATGAAGAAAATGGGGAGAAAATGATAAAGCAAAAACAAGACTTCTAAAAAGCTGCACTTATTTGTCATAAATGAAAAAAAAAATTAAAGCTTAAAAAAAAAAAGTTTCTTAAAAAAAACCTAACCAAATTCTACTACCTTTCTCTTTTCAATGGCAGCCTTTAAAGGAAAAATTTGTCCACTTTCTTACCTAATTCTGTAATTCACTGCTGTCATTACACAGGCACCAGCGTTTCTGAATTTACACGGAGTCACACCCAGGAGGCTATTCAAAACACAAATTACACAATCCAGCACTGAACACAAGAGCTTTCCCAAATTATGGCTGTTTCCTAAAATACACTCTGGTACCGCGTTGCTAGCTGCAGCCAAACACATGACCAACGCAGGTTGATCCAAGCTGCTTCAAAAGAGGGAGCAGCAAGAAGAGACCGCCAAGCAGGGACACTCAGCCCAGATTTTGAATGGGAGCATAGGATTTATTATTAGGTTGTTCTTTTGAGTTATACTACCAATGCCTTGGCTACACTGGATAAAAATAAAAGCACGGTACTTTACGAACCATCTGCCTATCCTGATGCAAGCTGCTGCCCATGCTCCGCAGCAAGAAGGAACACCTGGCTAAAAGGAGGCATGCAGAGAAGCTGTGCTGCTTGGTGGCTGGGGTCCCGCACAGGCAGACACAGCCTGCAAAATACAGCCCCGGGCAAGAGGGAACAGCAACGCAGGTTGCACAAACACCCAGCTAGCTCGCCCTGTCCAGCCACCCAGCACACTATGGAGCCTTTCCAGGGGAAAGCAGAGAGTAACGGAAGGGTCTGGGGCAAGGGGAGCGTGGACGCAAGCCAACTTCATTGCCACATTCCATGCAGCAACGACAGCTCCAAGTCGGCTTCAGGCCAAACTGGACTTTCCAAATAATGCAGCAGGGCATGGAGAAGTGATCTTACACAGTGAGCGTGGGGTGTCGGGAGGGAAGAGCAGGGAACACAGGATGCTCTGCCAGGCAGCACAAGGCAAGCCAAGACCACTGGTACCACTGCTGTCAGACTTCATCGTCTTCTCTGCAAACATGGGCCACTCTGCTTTCAGCAACAGGGGGAAAAATACCCCCATTACAGCAAAGGCCTGGGGCTGGGCCAAAAAACCATGGGGGAAGACCCAGAATAGAGTTAGCAGTGTCACTAGGGTAAAAAATGCTATTGAGGATTATATCCATATGGACAACAGAAGCAAACTGCTCACTGGTAGACAGGATTAATTTTCCATATGTAAAATCTGAATTTCACTTTGAAGCAAAAAGAAAAACTACATACTTATTTCATGTAGCAGAAAGAGCAGCAACATCTATTCTCTTTCTCAAATTCACACATCAAGCAACTACTCATGTTAATCAGCACTGCTTACCTCTCACCTTCCTTTCTTCCACTATGGGTGACTTCAATGACTCTTACTCTTGGCCTGAATAATTTTTGAGTTACTTAACTGCAAAATAGCTGGTATTTAAAACCAGAAGATTACAGCTGATGATAAAACATACCACGTCTGAATTCAAGCATTCAAGAACAGCTTCAGCAAAAAAGCCTCAGACTTTAGATTTTCTACCAAAAAAATCCATGTCTACATTATCATTTTTCTGCATTTAAAATTCCTATAGAACAGCTCTTATTTATTGAGCAAGGACTAACCAATACAGCTTGAGAAGTGCCTTATCCCATTACAGTTTTCCTCCACATCATCATCATCATCATCATATACCTTGCCCCCTGTTCTTAAACCTGAACATGCACTTCTCAAAGTTGATGGGCTTGAGTCTTGGGACAAAATTCTTGCCCAGAAAGTGAAGGTGCCCCACAGTTTATACCTCCCCCTGGAGTTTACTTCTGGACTCTACTTTTGGTTCCCTCACAGTCTTCCTGTGTAACCTTGAGGGTACCACTTCAGCCCGAATTCAGAAGTACTCACTTCACATCATGCATTTGAGTTGAAAATCAATGCAAGTGTATTGACACAGTCATGACTTGCTGAAGGTCAGAAAGCAAACTGGTGATGGAGCTGGAAATAAAACAGAGACCTCCTGATCTCAAGATCAATTCCTTTAACCTCCAGGCCACGTTTGCATGAATTAACAAGGGAAACAATTCATCTGCAAGTGGTCTGAATCATTTTAGTGATCAGGTAATGTGTCCCAGTTCTGTCATTGTTACATTTGCTGGCTCAGAGCTCCAATTTCCACCCCCATGCCACTTGCCCAACAATTTTTTGAAAGAGTAATCAAGTATGATAAGGATGACAATCATAATTAGCTTAAAATACAGGCCTGCTGGCATGTATTGAGAACACATTTAAATATAAAGAGCTAATGTGAAGAGAGCAAGGCTAAAGCAATAGAAATTTTAGATTAATTGAATATGGATATCCAAAGCCAAATTATGAGAAATGATCATTTTAGGAAGCAGTAGGAATTCTCTTTACATGAATTACTCCTTTAAATATTTAAAATACCACTTCAACCTCAACAGAAATGAATGTTTAATATCTGCTCTTCTGTAACCTGACAAAAGCATTTATAAAACACATTTAGCCTGGTCAGACCCATCCTGCTCTCAAAATATGAGAAAAAGAAGGTGGACAAAGACCAAACAAGGCAAGAAACTATCTGACTTAAGTCAGATAGCTTTGCTGAGCTACCTGTCATCAAATAAATCACTTGCCAGAGAAGAAAAGAGTATAGACCCGAGTGGTTGAAGGTGACTCTTTGTAACAGAAACCAGTTATGAATTATATCACATTAGCACCACTTCTGTATTTGAGAGATTTTCTTTTTCCAATACATTTGTCTATCTTCTGCCATTTTTCACAGTTAAGCAATTACTGGCCTGTTGGAAGGATGCCAGCTGTCAGTACTTCTGTCAAACTGACACTTCACAAATATGTAAGAGTCCACATTTCTGATGATGAATTCCTCACTGCATGTGTGACAGGATAAATTACTGCCAGCAATACCTACACAACAACTCCATGGGTCAGTGGGCTCCCCGCAAAGAGAGACAGGCAAGGTGAAATGCACTGTCACAGGATGACAACTGCCACATTGTGGGATTTAAAAAGAGAGTTGTGATTTTGTGGTTTCTTTTTTTTTTTTAAAGTAAACTTCATTAAAATCACAGTTACCAAAATGCCACAAGCACTATGACCATGGCCATGACATTGGTAACATGCATGATGGCAGTCAAGCAGAGATATGGGTCAGTTCTTTATCAAGGAAGCATGAATACCAGCACTAGGTTGTCTCTTCAACACATGAGCTCCCCCCACTATTTGGGTCTTCCTGATCAATTTCAGTGTGGGTGAGAAACAGATGAGAATGAGCCAGATGCAGCCTTTCCTGTGCATCCACAAAACACATGCAGTGAGCACACATGTTCCCGTGCCCCGTCCCTGCTCTCCACAACGTCACAGACACACTGGGGAGGCAGCCACCTTTCCCAACAATTCTCTCTGCTGGGTCCTCATGACTGCTCCAGGTGCCCTCCTCTGCCCCCACTGCCCACAAAGCCAACGTCCACCGATTTGTAGGGAGAGAAACCCCTCAGCCATGGTGATCAAACCTCTCAGAGGACCAGCTGCAAGTCAACAGGCCTGGGAAAATCAACCCTTTTTCAGAGTTTTAACCTTTCATTTTTAAACATGAACTGATTTTTAATTGTCTTGCCCACCCTACAGACTCATGTATCAAGGACAGAGAAGCAGAGACTGATGCCACATTCATAAAACACAGATAACAAAGCCATACCACAATGAACAGTATTTTACATTTATCATAGTAGTGTTGGTTACATGTGCCTACTGCATAAGCCCATCATGAAAATAACCTCTTAACCTGCCCTATCTCATGTGCTTTCCAGTCCTAAACAGCACAAGAGCTTAGCACAAGTAGTAAATCCTGGTGGGTTTCCACTCCTTTGCCCTTCTCAGTGAATTTCTTTATAAGTTGTGCAACTACGCAAGAGCCCAACTCTTCCACTAGCTCTTTTGCTAACTCTCTCCCGACCAACTCATTAAACAAAGCAACAAAGTACCACCCTGGGTTGGTGATTAAACTCCTTGCTGGAGGAAGCAAGGAACGGTCTAAGACCGCTTGATGTGCACACATGCTAGCACTCAGAGCCAACAAGCAGAGGTTTCTTTCAAATAGAGAAAAGAGAAGTGCTGGTATCTGTGGGGAAAAAAACAAGGGTTTTTCCTTGTTCTTTTTAATGATTTTCAGTGCTATCAAAAGACACAGAGCCACACCTACAGCTGGTACAAATCTCAGCAAATCCATTGACTTTGAAAACACATGTATTTAAAGCAACTGAGATTTTGCTTCCAAAGCCTTAACAACTACAAATAAAAAAGGAACACCCTAAAATTTGGTTCCTATTCAAAAACCCACTAACTGCCCCTGATAAAACTGAAAATGACTTCACTTTCTACCCACCCAGGCAAAACGTGCTTTTCCCAAATATAACACAACGAACTGCATGCTACTTAAAACAACAGCAACCACTGACCGTTCCTACCAATCCTCCAGCTACCTTCCACTACGGTAAGCAAGCAGTTATTGTGCTTCAGTTTTCTGGGCAAATCCATAACAGACAAAATGAAACAGTGATCATATAAGAACAAAATATTTAGAACAAAAAAAAAAAAAAAAGCTATTTAATTTAAATATTAGTCATGTTGATTTCCTCAAAACTGTTACTGACTCATTATTACTAATACAAGATATCAATGTTTTATACAGACAGCAGCCAAAATGTATAACTTTTCTATACCCAAAAAGTCCACATATAATTAATTTGGAAGACTATGAAACCACAATTGCAGGAAAGACATAAGATACAAAAAAAGATAATACAACCTTTCTTGGAAATCCACAAACTGCTGAAACATCTAGTTAATTCCAAAACAGGACTCCCACAGTAAATGAAAAACCACCAAAAATAGCACAAAGACCCTAAAATAGCACCAAAAACCTGACAAAAGTAAAGCCTCCCAGGGATGTGTTGTAAAATGTCTAACTACAGCTTCCCTAAATAACTCAACCACACATAGATATATAAATCATATTTTTAACAGGACAGAGCACCACAAACAAGGGTGAATCAATAAGGTTGCACGTGTACAAGTGAATGCAGAGTTTGTTAGAGCAAAATCCTCTGCGCCAAGGCAGATCTCACAGTTGCTCAAGGCAAATACTGGCGCTCCACGGATCAACAAGGTAAAGCGTGTGTTATTCAGACAGCACAGTGAAACCAGCCAGCAGACAGTCTTGGGTTTTTGGGGGGGAAGAGGAAAGGATCTGGTTTGCAGCCTGCAACCAGCACCCCACATCGCAGCCTGCTCCTGCTGTCAAGCTGGAAGATGAGCCACAACGTAGCTGCACTTCCATTCCAACGAAGAAGGGTTTGGGCTTGTTCCCATATAGGGTCTTGATCCAAGACTCAAAGAAAATGAGAGCTCGGTCACTGCGGCTGTATTTAATACGGGCCACAACGACCACAGGCACTGTCAAAAGCAAGCTGCATAGAAGCCATATACAAACAGATTTATGTAGATATGATTAAAGGGATCCTTACAATTCAAAATCATATATAGAAAATCTGAATCTTGGACTAATTCCTCACAAACCTATGCCAAAAAAAAAGTGAAAAATATCAATTTCATTTTTTAGCAGCACATTCTCTTGCAGCCTATGCAAGCAAGCTAGGGACATGCAGAAGATCTGAAACGGAACTGACTACAGCTTTAAACTAGGATAGCATTTAAAAACACATTCAATGGGTTGAGTTCTGTCTGCTCTCCTGATTCAGGGCATGACCAGAAAAATACTGACATTTCTTTCACTATGTAATAACAATAAAACAAATTACAGCACAAAAAGTTAAGAGTAAATCTGGGATTTTTAAATTATTTACCAAATTTCTAAACATAAATAAAGATAACTATCCTGATTAAAATACTTGATTTTTCTAATTTAATTTGCCTTGTTAAAACCTGGCACTGAAACAACACAAGCTGTGAAATGGAAAGATACAAGATTCTGCCTTTAACGCATGAATTGAACCAGCTTAAGCTATTCTACAGAGACAGCCTAAGGAAATACAAGTAGCACCAAAAACTTAATCATGAAAAGATGAGAAGTACTAACAAAAGAAGTACTCTCTACAGTAGTCTTTATTTAAAAAAAAAAAAAAGCACAAAAACCAACAACTACAGCACTTGCTGTTTGCAAATCTAGACTTTTTAACTTCAGTGCTATACAGGAGACTGTGATAAGGACCAGAGGAGACATGACAAGAGACCCTTTCTTGACTTACACAGACAGAACCAAGGAAGGTAGAGGGCAGGCAAGGAAAACAAGAGAGAGAAAAAACACCTAGCTAATGCACCAGGCAAAAGCTACAACTGTGAGCTGGGACTTTGGTGAACAAGGCTTTCGGCAGCAAAACAAAGGATGTGAACTGAGATCCCATGCAGCAAAGGTAGGTAAGGACACTTCCAAGGAACACACTGGGAGCAAAGAAAGGGCAAGTGCTTTCACACCGGCCAGATCACAAGCACTGAATGGAGCCAGAAGTAAAAAGAAACATGAAAAAAAAGCTGTTGTCATTATGGAGGAATGACAAGACATGTTACGACTAAACAATGGAGAAAGCACAGGCTGGATTCACTGATGAACAACAGGCAGTGGATACACGAGGAGCGACACTGTGAGAGTACAAAACCAGAACAGTCTGAGAAACATGATAGCACATATCACGGCAGAGGCTAAAAAGGAGAAATAAAGGATCTAGCAATCTAAAAGGCCTTTGAAATAAAGTTTTCTGAGAAGGAAAAAAACTAAGTGGAAGATGTAGACTCACATCATCACCGTACCATAATCTGGGCAGGAGACCTACACAAGAATACAGAAAACATACAAAAGTTTGGACAGAAATATAAAATTTGCTGTAGAAGATAACTGGTCCGTCTAACTGGGTATTTTGCAACTCACTGTGGCCCCATCTATGTTTTGACAGAAAGTGAAAGTATCCAATTAAATGTCTGGTGCTGGGCTGAACACAGAAGAGAAAATTTTTTCCTAACACCTGCCATGATCTTTCAAGTTGTGAGCTTCAGCTAGGGTTATTATCTCAGTCTGATCATATCATTACCATAACCAATCTAAGGTTTAGGTATCTGAACAGGGAACTTGCTGTGAGGAAGAATACCAGACCAGACCTCTTATACTTTTGACTTCAAACAACTTCTTTAATACAATACTTTAATTTCACTTTGGCAGAAGTAATATGACTGGTCAGATTGAAGAATGGATTATTTTTTTCTCTTTTTAATCAAGATATCTCTGCTCTTCTATTTCCAGGATAGAAATACTCTGCACACCATGCACACGATAATTCATTGCACACTCTTGCTCAGACATATATTCAAGTCTCTTTCAGAGATATCTTTTCAGCTCGCTCTCAGATCAGGTTGTATCAACCCTGGCCCTTGATTACCCAGCTGCAATAACATACTTAACATCTCAAGAACTTACTCAGTGCTCACATTGGCTCTCTACTCTGCTTATCACAAAACTAATTCCTGGTTTCTAGCTAAATTGCCTCCTTCCCCTGCGGTTATTTATTTTCCAGAACAGCTTCTTTTAAGGCAGGCTTAAATTTTGAATATCCAAATTACTTACAGACTCCAGGTCAGCTTTATTTACCATTTTGTTAACTTTTTCAGATCATTCTTTGCAGATTAAAGGAACCCTTGCAGAACCTGGCTGCACAGCATTGCTCACATCCTTCAGGCATTAGCACACGGCAGGGCTGCAGCTTAGCTTCCAGGAGCATGTTCAAAGAAACCTAATTTTAAAAATACTACAGTATTTTACCTATGAGAAATAACATGGCAAGCAAGGAAACAGTTCCAGCTTTTCATGCTTGGACTCGCACTAAAATGGAACTTGTTTTTCCAGCCTGGATGGCTGAACTACAATGAAAACTTTTGTTTTCTTTCCGTAAATTGCCAATGATTACAGATACAGACTCTTAGTAACAAATACCATCTAGCCATGTCCAGAATTATGCCAACTCAAGCCCATTTCTGATGTACTTTTCATAAGAAGAGAAGAGCAAAATCATGTTATGAAGCCCTCCTGCCCTGCTGGACAGAGAGTGTACCCCCTCCCTCATCACACTTCAGAAGCTCAACTGCCTTCCCTTTAGAGCTCCTGTGGCTGTCACATTATTTCAGTCCTTTCCACCTTTTAATATTCTTCCAATCCTTACATCAAGCTCTTTTGTACTTCTGACCTCTCCAACACAGACTTCTTCGTTATCCAATATGAGTAAGGCAAGGAAGGGAGGCAAAGAGCTTCTGTAAGAAACCCAACGATCCAGCTGGTGTGGTTCAGCATCTCTGCATTGCCCCCTGGTTTTCGGGATCTCTCTTCACACATGCAGAGGGAGCTTGTTGGCCGAACAGTAGAAGCCTGCGCCGCGGATCTGGAGGCGTCACACCCCACAAGGGACCTGCACCTATGATGGGACCCCTTTGTCCCCCTAAACCCTCTGGGGGATCAGTGTGGAGAGGACAGGGAGCACAGCCGGTCCCTGCTGGGAGAGGGCAGCTGCTGCGCCTGGTGCTCAGCGGGACGCTTGCACTGGGAGAGGGCAAGGTAAACATGAAGGGTCAGCTCGCCTGCTGGAATGATGGCAAAGGGGATTAGGTGGAGTCTATTAACAGATTAAACCCTGTCCTGAAGATCACCAAGGCTTAGTCTCCCTGTTCTGCTTATTTTAATAAGTAACATTGCTACGCATCTGGGTGGACCTCTTTGAAATACCCATCATTCATTCCCATGCATGGGGGAAGAGGAGGGAAGGAGGCATACATCTGCTGAAAGAATCACTATTTTCAAAAGAATACACATTGCCTGTGTTTCAAAAATATATATTTTATTATGATAAATAATAAAAAATGTAAACTTCCATTAGATGTCTTCTGCTTTTGTATTTAAAGGACCATAAACCGTGTCCCTCCATCTTAAATAGCTGCTTAAACTGGAGCAAATTGTTAGAAACTAATCAGGTCTACAAGACCCTGATTCATTACACTGGCTAAAATATAAGCACTAATCCCTAACGGCTATGTGGCAAGAATGTAAACTTCATTAACTTCATGTTTTGCTTAGGGCTTGCATAAAATTAAATACTGATTGTCTTGCTGCTTAATACAATGTAAAGATGATATGTGTGCATTGGAGAAGCATATAAATACTTATTACAGAAGCAATCAAATGCCAAGCAAAGCCAGACTAATCACTTTTTTAGGTTGCTGTTGTTGTTTTCTCAAAGAACCAAAGTGACACTCAGGGCATGCTAAACGGGAGGAATAACACAGGTGTCAGGCACATACACTCAAATACTTTTATTGCACATTTGTTTTGATTTTGATGTGAAGAGATGCTCCTTAGTTTTTGGGAAATGGTTAACTACAGACTATGGTTCTGTGCTGAAAAGATGACCGCAGGACATGCAGCCACTGTCTGCTCCGGGAAAGTGAAGACATTACACAGGAAGGGTTTAATTTCTGAATGAGAAATGTACATCCTTCTCCCATGCAACCTTCACCGTCTGGTTCAAGTAATTTCCCAGGCTTTGTTAACTTTACTTTTGGGATGAAAGGAAGTAAATGTGGTTATAGTTTACTGTACTTACCATGTTTCTGCAGTAGTGATTTTAATTTGGGGAGCATAAGGAAAAGTGCACGCAAATAAACTGTTGTGTGGTCCATGAAACAGAGTCAGTAACCTTGCCCAGTGAGACTCTGAAGCCAACTTTATCCCCCGGGTGACATATTAAAACTGACTTTATTCCACTGTGCCTGCCAATTGGGATACTTGCTGACACAAAAGCATAAAAAGAATATGCTAGTTAATAAGATGATTTATAATGAATTTGAAAATATCACTTAGAAAGGAGGTTGAACATGCTTTCACTTGAGGAATTTGCAACTTCCCTGCAAAAATCTGCAACTTCCAAACTTTTCAAACACAGCTCTTTGCAGCTGTAGAGCACTGCAACAGAGTCTTGGGGGATATGAGGACATCACACAAATAACTACAATACTCTCCTTCCTGTGACTTTGATATTTTTGTTACAACATGAGGGCTGGAATACTAAAGTCACTTTGTTCTGGCTTTTTGCTGTGGTTTGATAATGGATTAATAAATTTCTAAGTATCAATAACTCAGGATACTTCAAATAAAAGAAAAGGAGGATTTTCTTTTCCCTTAGCTAAATAACTTGTCTGAGGTGAAAGACAGGACATAAAACAAGATTTCCAGAAACTGTTAGAAAAACACAGAAGAGTTACTTTTGGTTTTCTGTAACTACTTTGCCCTACTGAGCTACATGCATATTGTAGAGCTACAGCCTCCCTTAGCAGTGATACCTCAGAGTACCTTTTGCCACAGTGCCTGGTAACTTCTCCTGCGTGTCCCCACTGATTCACACTGTTCCTCAAAGAAACCATTCCCAGGGTAAGAAATGACATTACCAAGAAAAGGAAATTTTAGGACGTACTGACCAAGCCAGGGAATTGGCACTGCCTTTGCAATTACTTTTTGTCACCCTCTCTCAAAGCAAGTGAATGTATTTGGAGCTTCCACATTTCAAACACTGCTAATCTGAGAAAAAGTATTTACGTTCTGCCTTATAACAGACAGCCCAAGGCAGTCTGCTTTCTGCCTATCGCAGGCATATCAGGGAACACATCTGGCACACTGGGCAGTTGTTTACTCTTACAGCTTGTTTTGGGGAAGAGGGTCATCTCATGACAGTTCAGGGCAGTTATAAATATGTCAATCTGAGAAGCTGACAATCTCTAGCTAATTGTTTTTTTTTTTTTCCTCAAGGAAAGGAAGTTACCCTTCACCTGAGCTTCTGGATGCCTTGTACAGAAGGCACCAGGAAAAGGTGCTTAACAGACTGTGGATGCCACTTTCCTCAAAGCAGGAAAGCCTCCTTTGACAACACTTACCACACACGGTGTCCTGCTCTGACATTAAATGATGGTAGCTGATGGCACATTTCCACTCCATGGCAAACAGATTTATAACACTTTTTTCCTCAAATATAAATAACACACCTAATGCTCCTTCTTCACCAGCCTATTGCTGCCCTGGCAGAGCAGCCCCCAGATAACAAAGCATCCCTGCATGTGCACACCTGATTCCTTCAGAGCTCGCGCTCTCCCAGACAATGGATGGTGTTGCTTAGGCTTTCATTTCATCATTCATCTGTCACTTGTTTTGTGGCTTGGCAAGTATGACTGGTCTCTCACGTAGGTTCAGAGCCGAGCCATGTTTTCATAAAATGCTGCCCAGCCATATAACACGTGACAGATAAGGAATTATCTTGCCAAACCCAGATCGCAGAAGAGATCATGATTCCCCCAAAACAGAAGGAAATTCTTTACAGGTACCCTGCAGCTTAGCATGAAGAAGTTAGCACCAACATAAGAGTTTTGTCACACACTGCTTTCTCAAGTGTAAACTAATTTCTGTTAGAAAGAGAAGGAGCTTCCCAAAATTTATAATGAATCTGTACTCTTGAAAGATGTTCATTCTGCTGCTGCCTTTGTCAGGCAGTGAAGTTACCCAGCAGTTGTCTGAAATCCAGGCTTCCTATGGCTCCTAACCAGGGCCCAGAACAGGGGTTGTTATGGATGGAAAGGACTGGTAAATCACAGAATCATATAATCATGACTCACAGAGGATGCTTCCATAGGACACCACAGAATTAGCTGCATAAACCAAAAGGCATATTTCCTCAACACCACAAAAACAAGGAAATCAATAAACATCCACAAGATAATTGAATGTTTAATCAATGCATTCCAGTAGTATTTTGTTGTGTGTTTTTGTCTTTGTTTTCAAATTGTACATGTTATATGGTCTTAAATATTCCCATTTTTTGACACTAAGAGTACCACAGAAACAAACACATAATATTAAAGAAAATTGTGACAAGATTTTCTTTTTCTTGTTCCAATGTGGTAAAATAAGTATTTTCATAATCACAGTCATTTTCCTGGGACAAGTCTTTCTAGTTTCTCTGCATTAGTTTCTTCAGAAATTTTCCATCCCTCTTTGCAGAAAGGCAGGAATTAGTAAGAAAGGAAAAACAACCAGTCATGTTACTTTTCCTTTTCTGTGTGTCCTGGGTTAAGCAGAAAGTTAACTTTTTTTTTTTTCTCTTCTTCATAAATAGCTAGCAAGAGGCTGTGTTTTGGATTTATGCTCAGGAGAAAAGCTGATAAGAACCGATGTTTTGTTCTGCTGCCAAGGTCGGCAGACGAGCAGAGGCACACGCGGTTGCTAGCCTAGGATTTGCTCTTGGGTTAAGATTGAGAACCAGAGTGACCAATGGTATTCAATAACATGCACGTCCTGCCCAGTATATAGGTAAGAACTCCCAGAATAGTGTTCTCTTTTGCCTTCGCTTCCTGGTTCCAGTGGCTTTCAGTTTCAGTGCTCTCTTCTATTTCCGCATCGCTCTCCCAAGGCCTTTACCCCCCGACACACACTCCGGTCAGCTCTCGGTCTGTGACGCTCGAATCGTTATCTCCGTTTCGTGAGTTTCGGGACCCTCCCTCTCCGGGGCAATCATTAGCCGGGGCCAGGTGGTCGTTTT
>NW_010122345.1:0-17716 GCF_000699245.1 Pterocles gutturalis | reverse complement strand
TCTGTGATTCTGTGATTCTGTGAGTTAATGGGGAAGAGAACTAGTGGTACAAGCCCCAGAAACTGATCAAAAAAGAAGCAAAAGTAATTAAAAAAAAAAAAAAAGAACAGTCAGAGAGACTTTAGGAGGAAATCTAAGAGATGTTAGTGGCAGATTCAAAATCGTAGCTTGGGATACTGGTGGCTGGTACCCCATGTCCAGGGTATTTTGTGTGTTCAGGTGCATTAGCAAGATTATGTCAAAGAGTGTAGGTTACCCCATGGAAAACATCACTTAGGATCCCAATTATAAGATAATTGCTTGTGTCAATGGTGTCATACTCAAGCAAGAATACATTTTAAAGTATTGCCTGTAATTTTATCTGGATAACTATTTTTTCCCTCCTATCCTATACTGTTTCAGTTGTCATTAGACAGTTGATGGTTTTCAACCCAAATTACTCCAGTGTCATGGTGAATAATTCCCATGAGTAAAACTGTGTTGGAAGCTTTCCAGACAATGCTTCCCAACTCTTCCCAGGCATACATGACTCACAGGTTTTGGAGTAAGGTGCAGAAATGACTGAATGTGTGCATACTGCTCCCAATGAGAAGTGACCCATATACAAAGTGTGCATTCGTCTGGATGTTTAGGTGACTCACATTTCAACTTATGTTTCCAGTGTACACTTCAAACTGATTCATGAACCCCATGCAGGTCATGGACCCTGAGTGGTTCTCACCTGCTCCAGATTAACAAAAAAAACCATAAAAAACAACACTATAGGCCAGATTATTATTAGCAACAAGACTAATTAGTAACATATGTCACTTCCTTAGTGAGCCTTTCTAAGCAGGTTATAAATGTCCATAGAAGATGGCATACTATCAACCTACATGGTTTCACATATTTTGTCTATACATACATGATTATCACCATGCCTTCAGCATGATGATGGTTCTAAAAATATCCAGGCATTAATGGGGATAAGGCATGGTAAGATGCAATCAGAGGGAGCAGAACAGGGGTAGTGGGAGAAGGGGCAGGCAAGGAGAGCAGAGAGCATACTTGACATATCAGCATTCGCTTGATCCAATTTAGGAACGAGCATCACCCTGCTGTGGTCATGGTCATGCAGTATTTATAGAATGCCATCTCCTGTCTCACAGACATCTAATGGCAACTAAGGATTTACTCCAAGAGTAAATTGGAACCAGCTGGCCTTTGGGACCAATGCAATATTTTATAGAAAATCAAAATAATTTGTTTACTTATGTGATTCCCCCCAAAACCAACTGTTTAATCTTTCAGTGTGATTAATGGAAAACTCGTCAAAATCAATATTTTTCTCTGGCCCAGGTCCAAAAGGGTACTTAAATGACTGACAAACTTCATGCATGGAAATAATCCCACTGATGAGTGTTCCTGATGAATTGGTACTTTCATTTTAAAATACTTACCACTTTTTCACTCTATGGTGCTTGTCACAGCATTATTTAGGTCTCAATTTAAACTAGCATATACATTAAAAATGTTGTGCTCTGTATTGTATCTACACTGTATGATCTCTACAAAAAAGAGAATTGGGATTGCACACACGTATCACTGAAAAAAGGTACTGGTGTGTATGTTAAAAATGAATCTTCATCAGCATTTGGAAACATAAGCCTATCAGATCTGCTAGGCAGCCTCAGGGCCCAAGGAGTACATTTTATTTTCAAGCATCACATCACATTGTTTCTGAAGTGCCATTTTCTTAGAATTTTCAGTTTGTGAGATGCTTCAGACAGTTATGGGTTCAGTACACTTCAAACCACAATCAAATTTCAAACAAGAACAGCGAGGACATTTTCCATATGCTAAAAATTCTGCTTTCTCATCTGGTCTGTTATTCCAGGAGCAGCCCAAGGTCTCTGTTAGGGTCAGAGACACCCAGCATAGGACTAGGCATTTTTTTGCACCTTCTACAGTTAAGTATAGGTTTTGGGATCTTATTTAGGGGACAACTTAGGCGGAATTAACCAGGCAGTCTCCGCCAGCATTGCTCTGCCTCCTTAGGAGGTGAATACTCAGCCCTGTGCTGTTCAATGGGGTGACCCAAGGAGCCTTGGCAAGACAGTGCTGTTTGCCCGTCAGCCGCTCGCTTCTGCGCTCTGTAGAGGAGGACTCAGCAACACCCTATGAAGATGCTGAGGATGTAGCTCTCATATTTTTGTATTCCCATTCTACAGGTGCACATCTTGTTTAAGCCAGCCATTCCCTTCCTTCTTTCACCTCCCTAGCTGCTGAGCTGCTGCTCGTCTCCTCCAGCGTGGCATGAAGGCTGGCTGAAACACAGCCCCCAGCCTGACTCTTCTTGCATTGGAGCTTTGTCTGGCCCTGAGCATGCCCTGGGAGCTGCTGTGTGAATCAGCACCAGTGCAGACCCAAAAAATGGCTTCATTCTGCCAGAGCCCTGCATTTTCCAGCAGTGGCACTTCCCTGGGAAAGCTTTGGGACTGGCAGCATATAGCTCCACACGAGCAACAAAGAGTACATTTAGACAAATGTCTTTGGAGAGACTGTGGTTTTGGTCTGCAAAGGAAAACAGGAACTGAGGTCTTATTGTCCATGCACATCACAAAAGTTATCTCTGTCTTCTATTAATATCTGTTCTGTAGTTGTTGGATAAAAATATATTGCACTGTAAATATAGTGTGATACCTTCAGCCAAAGTCACAAATTTACAGATTAGTCATTATGGATACAGATACGATAATAGATTTGGACTCCACAGAGAGAAAACCAACAGAGCTACAAAATATAAAATACTAGAAATGCCAGTGAACCAGAGCAGAATACCCAGAGCAAATCAGGATGCCCAGTAATGCCTTTGAGTGAAAGAGGGAATCGATATGATGGGTTTTTATAAATCTGGTGGAATTACACTGCCTGTGCAGTATCTGTTTGTACTATTTAGGAAGCTAACTGGGAGGAGCATAAATATAAACACAGCCTAACGTTTTCATACGGTCACATAAAATGTACAATATCTGAAGAGAAAGACCCAAGCACTGAAATGCTCATGGTGGCAGATTTCAAGATACAGCAGTGCCAATTTCAAATATTCCAAAATAATGAATCAGGCCCCTCTAAAGCTTGTCTCAGTGTGACTCTGAACAATTTCTATGGAGGAAATCACCCATAATTGCCATTTTACAAGATTTACAAGAGTCTGCCATTTTAAGACTGACTTGAAAATAATGAGGTACAGAAAGAAACTCTCTTTCAATTCATCTTCTGGTTTTCAAGCCACTAGGATATTTCAGATCTGTGTTTTAAATTTGCTTTGTAACCCGGAGGACTAGAAACTTATTCTTTTAAATAAAATGTGACATTCTTATGTAATCAGTTGCAAGATCTTTAAGATAAGCATCAAATTCTATGAAACTTCAGATCTGAGACCAAGATCTTTAAGATAAGCACCAAATTCTATGAAACTTCCAATAAGCTCCCAAGAATTGGAATCACTAAATCAAAGAACAAAAATGTAATGACAGGGTCATACTACAGGGCCTGTGAAAAAGAAATGAATGGTGTTAGGAAATCAAAGAAGCAACTTCATCTTGTAAAATGACAATTATGGGTGCTTTCATCCCTATAAATTGTTCAAATGTCATGTTGAGACAAGCTTTAGAGATGTTAAATGAGTACCGTTAAATGTCTTTCTCTAAAAATATTCTAGATGAGCAATTCTCCCTTGAGTGGGTTCGAGTGACTAGCTACAGAAAGCCACAGACTTTCCAAGCCATTTGGGTGATTAAATTATGGCTAATCATCATCCATACGTTCATACTGAGGCTGTTCTTCAGTGCAAGCATAGGAGTCCTTCTACCTTGCCATGGTCTACACCTTTATTGAGAATTGCACCACTGTTGGTGGATGTTTTGTGTGCAAGTCTGGTGACTGTGTTGTTCTCTGTTTTTCTGCCCAAGAACGAGAAATGGAGATGGCACAATAACTGGAGAGATTTTCAGAAATCATTTCTGAAGTCTGAGGGACTGGTGGCATAAACGATGACTGGGTGAGCTACTATGTGTTTCGATGCCACTCACAAAGGAGTGTTGACTATTTCAATTTGCACCAGACAGACTTATTCTTCTTCCTAATGTATTTTCCAGGCTTCTTGAGGTTTGGCATGACTGGAGAAGCTAAATTCAGGCAGGCATTATTGAGCGGAAAATATATTCTGGTCAGGTACCACTTTCTTTCCCAGTTAGTTCCATACATACTTAGCTGGTTTCATCATTGTAGTGTGCTGACAGCTCCTCACAGGAGCTAAATAATTTGTCTGATCTGGTGCCTGGGCTGATTAATTGGTTCACTATGCAAAATGGCCCTACCGAGATCTAACTTTATTGTGTTGACTGAGAAAGAATAGGAGGTTCATTTTGTCCCCATTTCTGCATAGACAGATTTCTGTAAACGCTATTTGTGGTGTTGGTAGAGAGATTCAGAATGGTTTTTGCATTATTCTTGTTGGAACTATTTCCCTGGATATTTCATGCACCAAAGTGAATCTGTGCAGCATACTGCTAGGGTCATCAACTCTGTATTTGTCTACTTCACTGTCTCTCACATTATCCTCTCCCCTAGAATGGCAATAATCGATCACTGCCTAATGTAGGCACTGCCTCAATGAGGTTTTAGACACTTGGCCTTGGAGGGCAAATCCAATCCATTTAATACTGAATTTCCCTTTGCAATCGGTTGAATTTGGCACTTCAAAAGACCTATGAGGAGAGGTCAGTTCTCCCTAAAATATCTTTTTTCCCTGTTTATATTTATTCAATAGGAAATTAGGCACCTCCACAACATAATCCAGTCTATATATATTAGACATACACATCTTTTTAGAGCAGGAGTGTCACGAAGATCAGTAGGTCTGAGAGTGCTCTCCCATGGATGTACCAATGTGGATCAGAGCTGCAGATTCCCAGCATTTGCTGGGGAGAATTTTTGGTTCCAGGTCTTCTGGCTATCATTTGCTGAGGAGGTTCTGGAGACTTTGGAGAAGACCGAAGCCCTGCTGGTCTCCACAGGGTGAGCCCATCACACAGAACTTGTGGAGGAGGGGTTGTCTCTGTGAGATGAGTTGAACACACTCAGGATTGAGGATAATTCAAGCTGAAAGGGACCTCAGGACGTCTCTAGTCCAACCTCCTGCTCAAAGCAGGGCCAGCTTTCTGGTCAACCTGTTCCTGTGCTGTCCTCATGATGAAAGAGTTTTCCCTTTTATCTAGTCTGAACCTCTCTTATTTCAACTTGGACCTGCTGCCTCTCATCCTCCTCACATGCACGGTGAAAAAAATAGATGCAGTTGTTTAGCTGAAAGCTGGCTTTGAAATGTATGCACAACATAAGGAGAACAAGTAAATGTAAGGCCTAAAGAAGATATTAGGCTATTCAGTATTATTTCTACCACTGTTTGCATGTTACTAGTAATTGTTTCGTTGGCTAAGGAATGATAAGGTACTCTCAGCCAGAGACTCATACTGGGCTGAGGTGCAAACACTGAGCCAAAGAGGCATTTTCAAGAAATCTGAAACTATTTGCCAAATACAGAAATGTGCAAAAGTCAAAACTGACATTTTAGAAAATATTGTGAGTGCTGTTTGGAACAAAAATGTTGACTTTTAGAATTGTGAATAAATAAGTGTTTTCCTAAGCACAGAATTTTTTTTCCTACTTGAATGAAGTGTAATAACTATAGCAATAATTGTTCCTGGGAGGTCCTCAGACCTAGCTCATTACCTTGCCATGTCTGATGGTCACTAAGCTGCCAGTGGGACCTCTCTCTCTCTCACCAACCGTGTCCTGGTGGGTGATGTCCCTGCCTGGGTTGTGGTTGCTCTCTGCCCCTCGTGTGGCAGCCCTGCTCTAGCTGCTCCCTAAAAGGATCTGAAATTGCAAAGTTTTATGAGCAAACATCATAATTTAAAAAAAAAAATCATCTGTTTGCATCTACTGAACCCAATCTGACTGGTCCCGTCCTGAGCAAATGACATGGCAAATTTGGACAGAGTCCAGGCAGGTAGCCCTGTCCCAAGCTGGAGTAGAAGGACCATGTGTTTCCAGGGATGCTCGTGCTGTGCCACTTCAGCCGCACAGGCCAGACCCCACCATCACCACTGGCATCCAGCTCTGGGTGATTCCATATCACATGGAGACCTCTCAGAGTCCCTGCACACCCCACGGCAAGAGAGCACTGGGAATCCTTGGGATGGCCAAAGGTGTGGCCTTCAGCAGCTGCCTGCCCTGGGCCAAACACCAGCTGGAGTAGGATGCCCTGTCCCCAGCTACAAGGAAGGTCAGGTAAATCATGCCAGCCCAGGCACTGCAGCCGTGGAGGCACACACCCTCCACAGACCTGGAGTGTTTGTTTTTGGGAGAGGCAGGGGGGAAAGAGCAAGTGTTCCAACACGATGTAACTGTGTATATCTGCTGTGGCTCTGAAACCCTGGGTGCATGGTGTTAGTGTGGAGTCTGTGGTGATACCACAGACGCTACTTTGGCTTCTGTCTTGAAGAACCTGTCCCCTAACTGTTAGGCAGGAAATCTTGGGATGGACTTGGGGAGATTTAGACTGGATGTTTGAAAATGACTTTTTTTCTAAACATGAGAGCAGACCATCACTGGAGGGCTTTAGGAGTGAGTTTGATAGCCAGCCATCAGAAGCGCATTAGGTAGTTTTGGTCCTGGCTTTGGATGAGGTGATGGACCCTTCAGGCATGTTTCCTTTTGATTATTCAGTTACCATGAGGCAGTGCCTACCTCTCCTTTGACTACGAAGGGAGCCAAGGAGTGAGACTCCTAACTTGGGACCACAGTTCAGTGCCTGGAGTTTGATGGGATGAGCTCAGGCTTTAGCTGCTCATCCTGAGTTCATTAGTTAGTGAGTTACTAAATCTGTCATTTGAATTATGTATGATAGGAATGAGATAGCTGGTCTCTGGTAGTGCCCATTCTTATTCAGCTCATGTTTGAACGTTTCCAGCTGCACCTTTGGATGATGCAGTTCACCAGTCTGTTTTATGCATGCTGATCCTGCTCATCAGGATGCCTGTGTGAACTCCAGGCTTTAATTGTTCAGCTCTATATGAACATGTTGGAGTGGGTGAAGGTGGGGGAGGAGGAAGACATGATCAGCAGCCTTAGGTTCTGGCTTAACTTCCTTCTCCTTTAATTCAACAGTTTATCAATTGACCTCACAGAGACCTGAGAGGGACCATGTGTAAGAAAAACTTGCTGATGTTGATAAAGTGAAACCTCTGGTGTTAGTTGTACCCAACCTAAGTAATTCATCTCTCCACTTCAGGGTAAGTCTCAGCCATCTGCAGAGCACATTTTCACCATTCCCTTGTGATACAGGAATGACAGGAAGGTTCCTGATGTATGTGTCGGAAAGCTCCTCTGACAATACTGATTAATCTTCAGAACACCGTATTCATGCTACATGAATAAGTATCATTGCTACTTATCAAATTTCTGCAGCTTGTATAATACAAATTGCTGGAAGACTTTAATACATGAGGAAATCCATCTGATCCAATAGGAAATCAATTTGTTTGAGATTTCTTACAACAGGGAAGCTCTCAATTTTTGCCTCTTTGCATTCACCTAATTACCTGACTTTCTGCACCTAATTAACTTGCAGTGCTGTCATCAAGGGAATCCATGATCTTCCCAAAGAATTTTGTGGCAGCCAGAGATGAGCCCTCTGTAGGAAATGTACAATCTGTTTTTTGACTGCTGTGTCCATTTTGCTCTATTCCCTTTCTGTGTACCTTTTTGAAAGACTCACAAGTGAGGAGAAACAAAATTGAAGGAAGAGCAGAAGAAACACCATGTACTCCTGAGATAGCATTGTGTAACAGTGAATCCTAAAGAGATCATATGTAGATCAAATGTAGGTTGAAATTCCCTTAACTTTTCATTACAACAAACTACTCCTGACTATTAGTTTCCCTTTACATTTGATGGATTTAACCAGGGCATATTCATTTCCACATCCTTTTTCCATCCTGCCAAGGGTGGTTCTGTACTTGAGATTATATTTTCCTGCCTGGTCAGGACATTTCAAGAATTTGTCCAAAGAACAAGCTCCCCCTGGCATCTTCAAAGACACTTATGGACCCTTGTACTTGAATATAACAGTGGGAGTCGGGAGTTTTGGAGACTATTTCTGTCTCTGGCACTAATTACTAGAGGAGGGACTCAACAAAAAAGCTCTGACCTTTTAAAAGATAAAGTTAGTTTCAAGTATTCACCAGTCAGTATTCTGCTGGGAGATGGAAGAGAAAGCCACTTGTGGATGTGTCATTCCACACCAAATAAATATGTTTAAATTAGTAAAGTACTCACCTCCAAGGTTAATACTGACTATAGTAATGCCTCTGTACTGCAGTGATGCTCCATGTCAAATGGAGACTTTATTGTCTTCAGTAGTATTGTCTTAGGTTTCTTAGGTATGATATGAGGGCAGCCATGAAATTTTAGCTGGTAATATATGTCAAGTGTTCTTAAATCCCTGTGTAAGGAAGTAAAATTGAATGTGTTGTCATTTTTATCCAATATCAGAAAAAACAATGATCTCTACAAAACTTTTGTTCAATGAGAGAGATTTCCAGAAGAAAACTGTAGCTTCATTAGTACCTCTTCTGAGTCCAGACAGTGATTATTCTTGTAGCAGGGAGCAGGAGGATGGAGAGCTCTTGTAATTTATGTACAACGGAGTAGTCTGTTTGTATTCACATAAAGGTCTTAGTCTTGCCTTGCTCCTGTCCATTGGTGTGCATCAGGTTATGTAGTGGTGGTGTAGTTAGTCCAAGTGCAGTGCCATGTGGTGTCCTCAGGACTTCCCTTTTCCTGCTTTCACATTTTAGCTTTTTAATTCTGGTGTGTTAATTATGCTGCCCATGACAATGGGCTAATAAACGTTTGTTCTGTCTTCTCAGCGTTAGCCTGTATTTGCCTGTCTGTCAAGTCTTTGCTTTTCATGCCAACTTTCCATTTTACTCTCTTCATGCCTCTTAAGACATGCTGAGTGATACTAATTCCTGGCAGAACTGGACTCTTAAATTAGATTTTTCTTGGGTTTGGATTAAATCTCCCTAGTTGTGGCTATTCTGAACATTTTGAGCCAGTAGTGCATTTTACCTCCTAGCTGGCCAGCGGTCAGTAAACACAGCACCAGTCTGCAATTCTGTCTTTGCAGCTACCCACGATTAATCTCTTTCCACGCTAAGAATTGGTCATTTGTTCCTACTCTTTGCTCCTTATCTCTTCTCCAGTTTTTAATCCATGACAGGACTTTACCTTTCACCCCTGGATTGCCAAGTTTCTCAATAGCCTCTTGTGCAGGACTTTATCAAAAGCCTTTTGAGAGCCGGTAGAGCCCTCCCTGCTCTGCAGTTTTATTAACCCTTTCAAGGAACTCAAGCTGAAAAGCGAGAGCATGAGAGAAGGAAAAAGATTGTCACTCATGGGAAGTTCACTGGTTGGCACATCTGTCATAGTTTTTGTGTTTTCTTGGCCAAATGGCTTCCAGTTGCAGGAGTGATGTGTGATTTATATTAACCTGCTTTTCTCGGGGGTGGTCTAGCTGTTTGCTGCTTTCCCGGATTTTGAGAGCAAGCAGGGGAAGGCCACTCAGGTCTGTATTTTAAGGCACAAACTTATTTTAGTCTCTAGGTCTTTACGTCAAACTCCAAGGTGACTGCTCCAGACCCTCAACCTTGGAGACAGACTTGCACTTGTTCTGTCATGCCAATTGTGCATCCCGCCTGACAGGCACAATTTGGTTGCTTGAATGTGGGCTGGTGCCATTTAAGGTGGCCACAAGTATGTGTTTTTGTATGTTACGGTACGGCTATGTAGGTAGGTACCACACAGGTGCTATGGGAAATCTGGGCCATGCAGGATAGACAGCTTTAGGTGGGCATGTGGGCTGTCTCCAACATCTAGAGTAGGCACTAGACAGCTTGCAACATGAAGTTGGGCAAGAGGCCTCCAGAGGTCCCTTCCAACTCTGGTTTCCTTGCGTATGCTCTGATACAGCCTTAGCAACACTTGGCACTTACTGGCATTGTGCCTTCCCTCCAAATCCCACTGCAAAGACTTAGGGGAACAAGCTCCCGGGCGCTGCAGGACACTTCTCATTGTGCAGCCTCAGTGGGTGACTGAGCAGAGCTGGCAAAAACCAGGCCCTTCACTCTGCTCTGAAACTTCTGCTTGCAGCCTTTGCAATTTTGCGTAATCATACCGAGCCCCCTCCTGAGCCCTATTCCAACACTTTAGCACGTCTCCTTTGTTGTCACCATGTCGAGTCTCCACTGATAATGCCCCATTTATTGTTGTCATTTCTTTGCTTCCACAGAATCAGGTCCCTGGTGAAAGGTCCCAAACCCCACATGAGCTAAACCTGATCACATCAATGCCCTGTCCTCAGCAAGCCCTGAACAGACTTCCCTTCCCTGTGTGTCTGTCCTGCCAGCTGTGGCCAGGCCTTTTGAATCTTCATCTTGCAAGATGTCTCTTAAAAAGTGCTGAAAACCCTCAAGTCTACAATGCCTTCAGTTCAAAGTAAACTGGATGAATTCAGTATCTCTCAGGGCACACCTGTCTGATGTCTCCGGCTTTTGCTCTCCTTTTTACCTGTCATTTCACCTGTATTAAAAACATCATGGTTGGACTTCTGTTTTCACTTCATTTTGTTATCACTATAAAACTGGCAGACAGCGGAGAGTACAGGCAGTAAGTCAATCCTGGTATATCTCCCTTTGCTTGTGAGAACCATGGCCATTTTCTTTCCTCCCCACAGCCCTGACTCTTTGCTGCACTTGCATCCTGCATCCATGCTCCTCAGGGCTTGGTCATACATGCTCCAGCACTATGTATTATGTAAAGAAAATAGAGCAACTGTAAGTGCATCTGGACAGGAGCTCTCTGGGTCATTGAGGCAGGCAATGGGAATTTCACCACTGGCTTTTAATTTTTTTTAATTTATAAAAATAAAATTTTATAGCTGGAATATATACATATATTAATTGTATACAATTGTATACAAAGTACTTCAGCCATACATAAATATACAGTTTTGTTTCATGTAGCAAAGTCACCATACAACGAATAGAGCTGCAGAGTGCAGACTGAAATCTCTGGCTCTCACAAGGAATCCCAGAATTCCCTGAAGTGGTAAAAAATGTAAGGAGAAATATAATAGCATATTTCAGTCACTATCTCTAATCCTTAGGGGCATCAAAAGTCTCTGGAGGGATCTGTTATACATAGTGAAGAGTCTGAAGAAATACTGCCGCAGAGAAATCAATTCCCAGCTCATAAACAAGAGGTTAGCAGTTTACAAAGAAACACCTTCAACCAGGATATATGACAGTCCTACAAATACAGCTACCGCTCCTGAGGCAGCTGCATTAAAAAAGCTTTAACCCTTCAGGCAGCGATCAGAAAACCAGCCAGTTCTCAGAAATGTCTTGTTTAACCATTTTGCCTCCTTAGGAAGCAAACGCATAAACCTGTTTCCTGGGTGAAAGCCAAAGGCTTACTGAGGACAAAGGTTTTATCCCAAAGCTCTTTTTCAGGAGTCAAAGCAACAGTGATATTGTGTAAATACCATTAAAAGTTTCCAAAACAACAAACCTGACAACAATGGATAATATAATATAACTTTGAAAAAGAGGAGAGACATTCAAATCAACAACATCACTGTTCATGCCAGGTAAAGACCCTGAAGAAGAGCAAATCTGTTATCGACAGAGCACAGGAAGGTGCCCTCTACAATGTGACCTCCTCGTTTCTTCACCTTTTGCTGAGGTGTGACAGCTTTTCATTAAATTCTGGCATTTAGCTATATTAGTGTTCCAGCTGCCTTGCCTTTCTGAAATACTGCTGCTGACCAGGGGATACATCAGCTTATTGATTTTGCAAAATACCTGTATTTTTGGTAGGACTTTTGCGAGGAAATTTTCAGATGGTCACAAAAACAAGTTGTTCTGGTTATGTTCTGTTTGAACTTTTATAACAAGATCAAAAGTGTTAATGTGGAGGAGAAAATTTGAAAAACTGGAAATTCAATCACATACTCCACCTTCCTGCAGCCAAAAAAAGTATTGACCAACATGGTATGAAACCTGGTGTAATGCAGTACTACCCTGGCCAGTGGAGAATTAGGAAAAAAGTAGGCAACATTTGCTGGAAAGGGAAAGGTTTTATACACAATGGGGAAACTGAACATCATTTCCTTAAATGTCAGTGGAGTGAATAACCAGATAAAACAAAATTTTTAAAAAAATTATTTTCTGCACCTGAAAAAATAGAATACTGTTGTGGGATTCCTGCAGGAAACATATGACTTAGACTTAAACCTCAGTAAATCAGATTTTGCTCAGCTCAGCTTGAGAGCATCCAAAGAAAAAATGAGCTGCTCTTCTGTTCTGTAAAAACACAGCTTTTCCTCTATTTAATTTTGGGACTAACAAAAGGGGAAGATTGTTATGAGTCAGAAGTAAATTGCTTTAGTATGAAATAATTTTTACTAAACTCACTGACCTCAACTGTTTTAATTTAACTTTCTTAAGTGCATTACAGAGAAACTTTATCCAACCTTGATGCTCTGGAGTCTCAGGGATTATATATCAGGCTCATTTTAAATCAGAGATTTAACACATCATGTGTTAGCTTTCAGCACCTGATAAATGTTATGGGTTTCCTAATGCTCTTGCAGAATTGGAACCACCAGTCATTCAGCTCTCCAACTGTTGTTTGAATGTGTGGCATTAAAGGCTGAATATTTTATTAACAAAAAGAAAACAACCCTTAAATTAAAATAAAATACTCCACCCAATAGCCCAACTGCATAATGCTCAACCTCAGATCCAATTTTTGCTCTTAGCTGTCTCCAGAATACACAAAGTAGATAGTTTTGACAATTAAAAATGTTTTCTAGTAACATGCTAAAGGTGGGTCAGATTCAATAACCTGCCAGTTGTCCCACCTACTACAATCTAAGGATGTCTTTTTAAAAGGAAAATAATCATAGCAAGAGAGTTTCAGGAGCTGAAATAATAAAATGCTGCAGTTTGCTAAGAGCAAGCAGCATCATTTTGGGCACTTTGTACAACAAGACTAAATCAAACAAACTTTCAAGCGTAAGTGCTGAAACTGAGTAGAAATAGCCCCAGAATCATAGACATGGTGGTTGGAAGGGACCTCAGGAAGGTTCTTACCCAACCTCCTGCTCAAAGCCAGACTACTGCCAACTCTAGATTAGATCAGATGGAGCTTTGCTAGCCGAATTTTGAAAACCTACAAAGACAGAGGCTGAGCAGTGTCTGTACAACCTGTTCCAGTGCTGCACTACATTCCTCATGAAATTATGTTTTCCCTGTTTTCCTTCCCAAGCTGCAGACTGGCCATTGCCCCCTCTTCTCCTGAGAAGAGTTTGGCTCCATCATGTTTATCATTGTCTGTCAAGCCGTTGTAGGCAACTGCTTGATTTCTCCTTTAACTCCCTTCTGCCAGACTAAACGAACCCAACTACAACAGCCTCCTTTTCTAGAAGTGCAGGAGGACCCTGACCATGAAATGTATTATGAAACTGCGGATCCAAGAAGCCCAGGCGTGGTGCTCCCATACTGAATGAAGCAGGCAAATGCTGTTTTTGATGCAGAAGTACATCCCACAGTCTTTTGGATACCTGCCCAGTGATGGAAACCTCCAACTGGCTGAAATAAAGAGCACAGCCTTTTCGGCAGAGCAGGGATGAGGTTGGTTCATGGAGAAGGGGAAGGGGAGGGTTTGACAGGGCCATCATCTCTGGAGAAATTGCCTCCTGCCAAAACTTTCATTCCTCTGAAAGCATCTCAACCCAATTAGCTTGTAATTTAATCTCCTGTGTTTCTTCTCAGGGTGATTCAGTTTGCTGTGGGTTTTATTTGCACATACGTGGTTTGTAGTTAGAGGGATGCCAGCTCTCTGTGTATAAGAACTAAGGGAACTGGCTGAACGCTAGACTGATGTGGGCAAGCACCTGCTGCACACTAAATGCATCCCCTGCTTTTCTAAATCTCCCTCCTTCATTCCTTGCTCTTTTTTTTTCCCTCATTAATTTTTCTCAATTTCTTAATTTTCTTTTTCTGAATTTCTACTCCTCTTTTAAAAACAAACACCTCTTTTTCCCCCTTCTTGGTTCCTTTTCCCATCCTCTCTGCTCCCTGCCCTCCACAGCTGTGCATAACTCTTGATGCCAACATTTGAACCAAACTTGTGAACCCATGCAGCTCACATCCAACTGCATTTATAAACTAAAGGAAAAACTCCCACTTTCTGCAACAGGTCTGTTAAGCTGAGGTGGATTTGTAAGGGAGATCTATTGAAGCCAGTGGAGGAAAGCACTTGCTACATGTTCACAAAACACCACCAACAAGGGAAGGGCAGTGAGCAAGCTGGATTTCTGGGGTCATGCTTTCTGTCTCCAACGTGGTGGTATTTGCAGATTGTAGCACATTTGTCTGTAATTTACGGATGTCAGGCAGCCCAACAGGGGCAGCTGCTCTTACTGGGAGAGCAGATGTCCAGAAATCCCAACATATCTGCTGCGCACGGTAACATCTGTGCTGAAGCATTGGAGCAGTCAGATGGAGGCTCCCAGGAAGCCACGGGGGATCCTTGGTTGTGGCAGCAACATCAGCTGCTGCATGACCCCAGCATGCAGGGTCTGGAGGACACAATCCCTGCGCTCCTGCAGGCTTTTGCAGCCATAATGAGCAGACAGTGTCAGGGCAAAATAGGGGACTGAGGAGAATTTTATCTGTGCCGGAGGCTTGCTATGTTGCTGTGGATGTCACTGCATTTTTGATGCCCAGATTCAGTAGCTTCAACACAAAGGTTGTATTCCCTTTCTGCTTTTCCACTTAGATCATCAGCAGTGGTGCTGAGGATTTCTTGGTGTCCCTTAAGCCCAGTGGAGACCCGATCTTCAATTGCACGTCTCCTAAGCCACAAGGGAAACCTGCAGCACAGTCTGGAAGTATGTGGCATTCCTCAATTTTGGGGGCTGAAAATAAGCAGATTTATTCATGTAGATCTGAGGCCTTTTTATCTGCCATGCAGGAAGAGACGTTCCCTAAGCGCAAGTTTTATGAAGTCCCACATAGGTAACACTGGAACAGGGAGGACTCTTGGGGTTGCTGTCAGTGTGGGTGGCACTCACCCTTCCTTCACTGGTGTCCCAGCTGTGACAGCCCCTGTATGGCAGCATCCTCACTGTGCTCTCAGTCCCTGCGTGAAGCACTCCCCATCTCTAAAGCCAGCAGGGCTAGGTCTGGAGAGAATTTGGTCAGCAAGGAGTCCTCAACCCCATCCTGCAGGGCTTTTCTGAGTTTTGCCTGGAAACATGGCACTCTCGGACATGGGGGGGATTAGGGAAAAAAATCCCAGAGCTGATGCTGACACTGTATGTACAAAATCTACAGCAGGGCCTGTCTGTAAGGCACGGTGACACTTTCACCTAAAAGGGAGAGGAAAAGGAGGGGAATGAAGATATCTTCCTGTAACTTCCCCAGAAGACCCATGGCATTGATGGTGATATTCTCACCACCACATATGGCTTTCCTTGGAGAACCAGGCAGCCAGGAATAACACTTCATTGTACAGCTGAGGATGGAGAGGGAGTAATCACCGCCCCACACTTCCTAAATAGCATCCAGCAGCCTTGGTCATTCCAATGACTGTCACTGGAGAAAGCAGGTGATAGACCATGGCAAGTGGCGGACACTGTTTCAGCCTCGCCAAGTGTTGTCACCAGGCCACATGTATCTCATGTTGTTAACAGGCCACAGACCCCATGCATTACAAGGTGCAAACTCTGGGTTAGACACACGCCCAGGATAGAGAGACTGTGATCTTGTCATCTGATGCTGCTCCCTCTTCCATGATCTCACTGCTGGCATCTGTCAGCACCATCCTCTTGGGAAACCCCTCATAGATAAAAAAGGTCTTCACTCCCGTCAGGGAGACAGTGCTGCCCTCACTGCCCTGGCCAGACATGGGGAAATCCAGCCTCCCCAGATACATGGGTTTCCATGTTTGGTCTTGTACAGAAGTAGAAGAGATGATGTCCCCATAGGGGAACACCAAAGTGGGTCTGGGTGGCTCTCCTCATGTTAAGCAGCTTGCCGGCAGCTCCTAAATCAGGGAGCATGAAAACATATGGCATCTCCAATTGGAGACAAGCATGCTCCTGTTTCATTACCTGGGCTTCACAGCCCAGCAGGATGCTCTGCTCCTGACATATGTCCAAAGTCTGACCCAGCTTAAACTCTCTTTTTACTAGCTTAAAGAAAAGGTTGTATCTATTATAGATACAACTATTTTTATT
Organism: Pterocles gutturalis; assembly: GCF_000699245.1. NCBI lineage: Eukaryota > Metazoa > Chordata > Aves > Pterocliformes > Pteroclidae > Pterocles > Pterocles gutturalis. The sequence continues at coordinate 1,302 of NW_010122345.1, read as the reverse complement.
GTAGATAAAAATTATATCAAAGTTTGCCACTGTGGAGAAATATTTTGTCCTACTCAGAGCATGGAAAGTAAGCAGGATTTTGTCCAAAATTTTCTCTTTGATTTTAATATTCTGTATTTTTTATTCTCTCAAACTCCTGGAAAGGGAGCGGTCATCCTGCATGGCATCCCCTGGGTTTTGTGACAGCCTCTTCTGCAGCCCTCTCAGGGCTCCTTAGGTGAAAAGTTTCACATGAGAGAAAACACCTCAACCGGGGCTTTCAGAAAGATATAAATTAAAGGCCACTCTTGATGATGTTATATTAGTAAACAGTCCCTTCCCTTGCTAGTCCCAGGGAAGAGCTCTCTCCTAGATGGGAATGCAGCTCTCTGTGTCACAAGCAGAACATCCGAAATTAGCCAAGGGGTTTGAAGTCTTTGCCAGCAGTGCTCAAACAGTGTTACCTCCTGGCGGGGTGCCCGGGCTCTCTCTGTCCCTGCTCCGGAGCCACAGCTGGCAGTGGCTGTTAACCCTTGAGGCCATCACCCAGCGCCCCAGCCAGCATGGAAAATGATGGGGAGCTCTGCAGATGTCCTCGGTCAAAGCCACCCCTGCCCACTGAGTCTCAGGGAGAAGCGCACACAAGCTGGAGGCTGTGTAGAAGAGCCGACAGCTGCGGATGTGTTGGAGAAGACTCTGCAGAAATGCCGGGTCCCACGAGGCCACACAAGAGCTACATGTTCGTGCTGTAGGCAGAGAAATCCCAGAAGAGAAGCAGGCCTCTGCTGCGTTACGTGCTTTACAGATGCAGCGCATGCAAATAGTCCAGGGAATTTGTCATCCACAGACTTTAGCATCCAGGAGGAACTTGAAAGTACTGCTGGGATCCCAGCTCTGGCGGGCTTTTTTCTTAAGGGTACTGACTCTCTGCAAGAAGCATAACTTGAGATGTTGAATATGCCTCGAACGGTGACTAGAGATTAAAGAAGAAGCAGCTCCCCTTGCAGGGATCTGGTTGGGATCCACCCCAAGGGACTCCCCATCTGAGACTCTCTCCATGATTCTGGGACTCAGCAGGACACAAAGCCTGACTGCTGCGCACAGCCTCCCTCCCTGCTTCTCCCTCCATTCCCTGTTCAATAATGCCAAATATTATCTCGTCCCAGGAACTGATTTAATCTCATGCTTGACTTCACATCTCGGGCCCAGGAGAAGCTCTGTGTGTCTCAGAGCTTGTCAGAAACCCATGATCCTTTCAGATGCCTAATAACAAAATGAGCACCTCCATCTCATTCCCTAGAATCATAGAATCATAGAATCATA
>NW_010122344.1:0-3916 GCF_000699245.1 Pterocles gutturalis | reverse complement strand
GGGGGTGCTGGGCTCTTCTCTAAAGTAACGAGTGATGGGAGAAGAGGAAACAGCCTCAAGTTGCACCAGGGGAGGTTTAGGCTGGATATTAGAAAAACTGTCTTCACTGAAAGATTGGAACAGGCTGCCCAGGGAAGTGGTGGAGTCACCATCCCTGGAGGGGGTCAAGGAACGTGTAGATGTGGTGCTTCGGGACATGGTTTAGTGGGTGAGGGGGTGTTGGGTTGACGGTTGGACTTGATGATCCTTGAGGTCTTTTCCAGCCTTAATGATTCTATGATTCTATGACAGGCTATACTGCTGTGTGCTAAACCCTTTGGTTATTCAGGTTTTTGGCTTCTCTGTAATTGTGTTTCTTTTTTCTTAATTATAAATATTTATGGCAGTTTACATGATGCCTCTTTACAAGCTATACTAAGAATACTTTTCTTCATGACTGTTTTTTCTAATGCATTGAATTTGTATGATGGACAATGGCTTTATTTTTTCAATAATATTAAATAAAATAAGCACGATTATTTTGCAGTTATTTTTTATTGCTAACTCACAAAGTGTCAAAAGTAGAGTATAAAAGTTAGTCTTCTTAGCTTCCTTAGTCTTTCATAATAAATGGACAGTTCAGCTTATCAGAGCTAAGGAAGTTAGTATTTCACTGTCCTTATTGGCTTTTTTTGAAATGTTCAAAGAGGTTAGTTTGGCTGTTAAAGGGCCTTTTTATGAAATGGGATTGTGGTTTCCGTTCCAGACCTCCCCTAAAGCTTCAGAAAGGTTTGGATATGGGATTTTAGATTTAAGTGTATTCATAAGGCATAGTTTCACATGAAGAAAGGAGAACTATGTGGGTTAAAGACAGAAGTGTGGATACCTCGGGTATTTAAGGACACACAACAAGGAACTGTGATATGAATGAGTCAGTTTAGGTATTAGTGATCTCTGAGAAAAGGAAAATGGATTTTTTTACAGGTCAGAAAAAATTTTGGGGAGCCTCTCAACCTAGTTTCCTACAGTAGCTTCTGATGTGGGTCAGGTATGAATGTTTATTCTCTGGGAAATAACCGACATACTGAACTGGGGAAAGGAGGAAAGAGAATATGCAACAAAAATACTGTTTCAATTTATCTGGTTTTTTTCCTTTGTTTCTAGGATAGGCTGAGGCTTTGCAGTAACTACTTAGAAACAATGACACACAACCTGGAAAAAACAAGGTTCATTCTAAATGTGTTTGTGTTGGTGTTAGATAGCTGACTGTTTTTATCCCAGTGCCTGTAGTAAGGCACACTTTTACCTAGTCAAACCATGAAAAAAAAATTGATGCTGTGTAAGCATCTTGGCTGCGAATAACACTCAAAACAGATTATAGGACATGCTAGGAATACAAAATAAGGTTAGAAATAATGCTTCAGCTGTGAGTTCTTCAGGCTGTGGAAATAATAGAGCATAATTGAGTAGAAGAGGAACTAGGGAGTCAGCATACACAGGAAAAAAATGAAAGAAGCAAGAAAAATGAAGGGAAATGGAAATAGATGTAGGGGAAGTTTGGCAAGTCCTGTCAGTGGTAAATTATTACACTGACTGTATGGAAAGACCAGAGGGGATTGAAAGGAGGGCTAGAAATTGTTCTCAAATAAAGAGGGCAGTGGACTGATCTTTGTGAGCACTACACTGGAAGTCTTAAAGAAGGTATGAAAATATATGTAGAATCTGAGTATATTTATTAGCAACTTACAAATGAGCCCAGAACAGTGCAGGCAAGTGCTACAAACTATTTACAACCTTTCCCTCCCTTTTGTGTGTGCTTTGAGAGAAGAGAGGCCTGCAGTCCCTCATGAAGTCACGTATTCTTTTTCAGCAAAGCGCTGATGTCGGTCTTGAGTTACCATTACTGGTCCTACTAAAAAAATAACTTTAAATGCTAATTTAATGAAATTGTGCCCTTTTTTAGCTTATTTGATATATTAAAGATACTTTCTTCAGTGTGACCCTTTTCAGTACTGTGGGAGGCTATATGGTGAACTAGCACAGCACTGTATATGCTGTGGAAGTGCTGGCTTTCCAGCTGTCATGGACCTCATTTCTACATATTAGGTGAGATTTGAACCCATTGTTTCAGACAACCACAACCTTTTGTTTCTTTTGTTTCAGAAAGATGCTGTAAAAGTATGCAGCACAGGATGGGAACTGGGAACTGCTTACCATTCACAATGAAGCACAGTTTAGGTTTTCTGTGACTATTCTATTTGCACTCCTCTGCTCAGTGTACAAATGTCTTCTCTTGTGAACTGAAAGCAGCAAGCTCAGTGGGGTGGGTAAGCACATACTTGACTTTATGCCACTTGTTGAAATGCCATAATAAAGAATTAAGATGAAAACATGAAGTGGAATGGGATAATGACAGCTCTTACTACTGCTTTGAAAAACTGTTACTGGGAGTCTGGGTGCTTAGTGTCTTTCTTCACCATCATATCTGAGGTTTTCTACTATATATTTCACCACAACCAAAACAACTATCCCAGCATCTTTCCTCTGTTTACTGCAGGGTGGGGTTATGAATTTTTAACAAGAGATTATTGCTTCTTATTAAAGCAAAGATAAGTTGAACTACATTTTCAAGAAGCTTTAAAGATAAGGTACTTTATCCAAAGCCCTATCCTTCATTACAGGTTTCCTCTCTCTGGAGCATTTAGCACCTCAGTTCTAGTCCTGCCAGTAGTGAAATAGAGAAGGCAACAAATTGAAAGAGATGTAAACTTGGCCTTCAAACAGTGCAATCTCTCAGCAACCATCATGTTTAGAATACCTACAATCAGTAAGAAGCCTGGTGGGAGCACTGACATTTCTGAATAGGGTTCAGTCTGTGAGGAGCAGAGTCTTGGAATCTATTAAACAACGTGTTACAATAGTCAAGTCTAGGTATCACAAAGGGAGGGATTAATGTACACACATCCACACAGGAATCTTTGATGCTTTCAAATGCTCCTCGTCATCTGAAAACCAGTCAGCAGGCGTCGCCTACATATTTCACAGCAGTCTACCTATCTGGGCATTTCAGTATGACAGTAGGAAGCCTTTTGAAATGATAGTGAGACATCTCAGTGTAGCTTGCGTTCAGAGTTCTAATATCTATGGTGTGGGCTTTGTTTATGTGAGTATATATATATGTACATAAATCTACAGGTACTGACCTGTCAAGTCAAAGCTAGCTAATTTAGGATAAAATTTTTAACTTTAATGTCACAAGTAAATAATGTGGCTTAAAATCTCTGTAGTCGTTTGTAGAATAATAATACTCCCTAGCAATAACTGCATAATAGAGGAATTGATACATTTGTAGGTAGTAACAATGACAAAACTATAACAATGTTTTTAAAATGTAAAAAAAATCTGGTTGTGTAACTACTCTCCAGCTTTTTTTTTTTTTTTTTTTCAAAGGAAGTTTGATTAATTTTCTGGATGCAGATAATTTTGGTATAGAAAAAAAATCTGAACTTGAATTGCCTACTCAGCACCTATCACTAGCAAGAGGAATAGTGATCTAATTCTGTTTGATTTTTATCTCTAGTGTTTAGTAAAGAGTAAGAAATAGAGAATGCATGAGCCGAGGGTAAACACTAACCAAAATATCATTGCTAAATAGTTGGTCTCATAAACTTAGTGTGGCAGTTGTTCAAACAAGACATAGAGTGAAAGGTAAAGTTCTATTCTTGCCAGTTAAGAAACATTCACTCCTTTTGTTGCAGCAGTGGTACAGAAAGTTTAAAGTATGCCTGCCCGAATTAAGTTAATTATTATTCTTTCAAACACTTTCCTGAGTGTTAAATTTATTCAATTATGAAGGAATATGGAAATGTCCATTAAAATCACTAAGGTTGTCCTTATATGGCATTCTTTGCCTTCTTTGTCTCTGTCTATACCGCCA
>NW_010122343.1:0-4712 GCF_000699245.1 Pterocles gutturalis | reverse complement strand
CAACCCAGGCCATTCTATGACTCTATGATCTCTCTCTCCCAGGCCAGTGCCACTGTGACACAAGGGATGAGTTCGCTTCTCCTGGGCAGCAGATCTGGGGGTACTCACAACATCCTTTCACCAATTTACTGATCTGTACTTACAATTTCAAATTTTCCTGTATTTTGCTTGATGTGTTGGAGTGTTGTTTTGTGGAAGGCACACTCGAGCAGTTTAGTTCTTTACTGTTACAATTATCTCCTGCATTCCCTGTGGTACATCCTAGTCATGTTTAATGCACAGCAAAAATTGTTTTGTTTTTTTTTGTATTACATGGACTTTAAAAAAATTATTGTTTATTCAGCTTGCCAAGTTTCATGCTCTCTGCTCTCTAAAGAGCAACCTCTGTCCTTGCTAAGAGACAGCACTGAAGTGAATACAGCTGTTGTTGGTGCCTGCTGCTCAGGAGCTGCTGAATAAAACAGCGCCCAAGTGCTTCCCACCTGCAGAACTGAACCTCCCAGGACCCAGAGTTAATGCTTTAACTGCTCTTTAAAATTGAAGGAGATGCACTGTTAATATTGATGACAACAAACAGTTACCCCCCGTAATGAAACGTGTCTCCTGCCTGTTTGTGACCTCCTGCACCAACAGCCTGTCCCGCACCCGCGCTCCCAGGCTGGAAGGTTTGCACCCATGAGCAGTAACTTTGTAATGCTGTCCTGGAAGACAAGGAGACAAGGAATGCTCAGAGCTCACCTGGAGGGCCTGGAAAAGATAACATCAATGCCTGTACCTACGTGTTCAAGGAGGTTTAAAATTCACTGTAAAAAGTTGTGTGTGCATTAGCTGCATTACACTTGGCCTAAGCTCGAAAGAGGTATGAGGAGAGTCCAGAACAAAGAGCTCCATTTGTCTCTTTGCTTGCTTGATTTTAGTTCCAGTAATGTGGTTAAATTTTCTTTTTAAAGACGTGAGCTGTACTGAAAAATAATTTCAGATAATCTTTTGTGGTACTTTCTCTAACTTACAAAACCCCATGTCCTAGCATGTCTCCATTTAATATTTCTCCTCTCTTTGCTCCCCGCTTTATTAAAACATCCATCTTGTAAGCCATTTTTATTTCTGTCTTTTAAAGCTATCTTTTAAATTCCAAATTTAACATAAGATGTACAGAAACTTTATTTAGCTGACACTGGCAAATGGCAGAACATATTTTTCCATCACTTTCTGATATATGCTTATTATTCTGAAGAGTAAGATTTTTTTTTCCACTGATTAGAAGGACTTGGGATGCTATCAAATTATCTCCCAACTTTTGCACAGTTAAAGGTATAACAATAACCAAACATTGCTTGATATTTAAAACTTTCATTACTTAAATGCTGCTCTAAAAGATGGAACAAAATTGAAATGATCAGTAATTTCAGCTAAATACCGTAGAATACTTGTGAGAAAAAGGGATGACATGAAAAAATCCGTAGCTTTAAATAGGAAAAAATCCTTAAAGTTTTAAACAACTCATAAGAACTGCAGATAAAGGTTTAACAGCCTCTCTGCCTGTGTACTTATAATATGCTTAATGGTCTTCACATATGACTGCAACCTCCTTTTCTGTTCTCAAATCTTCTGTACTGCTAACTCTTATAGATTGTATCATATATTTTATAAACTGTTACATTTAGAAACTTACTTTCATCACATGACTTGGCAATGTAATATAACTTCTACTGTCATTAATTAAATTGTGCAACTTTTGAATCAGTCCTATAACACTCACCTAAACCTATCCATAAACTATTTGTCAGATTCTCTCATGTGGTGAAGCTCCAAAAAGTTTGTTCAGTCACTGCTGAACTTCATAAATAAAATTACTGGGAGATGTTATATAGTTATTGTTTAGGATTAAAAGAAGTGATGATTATATAGTCCTTAATACATAATATTAACTCCAGACCTTGTACCTTAGTATGCTTATTGAATTAAGGAACATTGTTTACATGAGCAGGTTTTGAAAGTCAGTCTCAACAACAGTACTAATCACCTGGATCATGGAAAAGCCCCAGCCTGTTATTTAATTTTTTAGTGTTTCTTCTCTTTAGAAAAACAAATGTGTAATAGAAATCTCACACTATCTCTGAAAATGACACTGCAAGTCATTTACAAATATTTCCTAAACCAATCAGTCTGTGTATTGGGCACAGGAGGCTGCCCACATGAAGCACATTACAGGACACGGCAGGATTTAAATGTGGTGTTGATCACACTGCAGTCCCATTAATGTCAGCAGCGGCTGACGATACAAACAGGAAACCCAATTTGTACTCGATGGTAGAATTCCAACTGGTATTTGATCAGGCTCTGAGAAAATAAAGATGGTTGGGTGATAATAAAACATATTTCCCCATACTGTAAACTAGCTGACAATGTGGAAGTATCTTTACTTCTTTTTTTAAAAAAAATGTTAATTTAAAAAACAAGCAAAAAAAACTTTAAATTGATCTAGAGGTGTTTGTCTAACCTAATATAATAAAAGGCCTTTTCTTAGCAAATGGGTAATGTCAATGTAAACACTCTCTTCAATGGACAAAATGGTGCCATGCTGTCACCCCTTTTTCTCCAACTCCATGTGTCAGCCTGACAAAGTTTCCTAGTGGTGTTTTTTTTTCTACTTGTCAGTTGATTAAGCACTTCCATTATCAGTGGCAATGCTGACAAAAATCATATCATCATATTTATTAATTTTTAAAGTGCTGTATTGTGAGCACTACAATGATCTGAAATGGAACAGCTGTCCCTTCCTTATGCACATGCACCTGGACTTCCACAGGGCTCTTTACACTATTAAATTAGAAAGGTCTCCTTTTAATGATGCACAATGGATATATGTGCCAGGTAAGAGAAGATAAACCGTACCAACACAGAAACATAACCTAAAGCAGATCCCCCATTTTATTACCAAGCAAAACTTTCATTGAAGTTGCAAGCTCTAAAGTTTCTTTTTCACTAGAGTTAATCAGAAGTAACGCCACTAAAAGCAGGGAAGTTGCAATTGATGTAATTGCAGGATGAACTTGGCTTAGAACTTCCCTTCTAATGCAACTAATGTGCTTATGGCTTAAATATACAATGAATGGTTTTATTTATAATATTTTAATCGATTTTGAATAGGAGCCAGACAAAAGTATAATAGAAATACTACCAGGAATGGCAACTGGATGGATTGGCTTTCATTTTTCTCTGCGAATGAAACAGACAATAAACTGTTTAAAGTAGCTGGGCTTTTTCACAGGAAGGTGAACACAAAGTGAACAAACACTGAGGAAAAAATAATGCAGTTCCCTAGGACTAGAAAACACTCTGCTTTTCCAGTGGCGTTCTTACCTCAAAAAAAAAAAAAAAAAAAAGTGGCTGGAACTATCCAGAGTTCAATGGAGCTCTTTCCCAGCTAAACTCAAGATACCCTTAATCGGTTTAGCCACTAGAGACTACTGAGAACATCTTCTGCTTGGCCCCCAACAGCAGATATTTTGGGAAGAGTACAGTTTTAGAAGTGAAAGTAATTTAAAAAGTCAAAAGGTAAGAGAAAGTGTATAAAAGAGAAAAAGAAAAATAAATGAAGAAGACAAGCTTAGTTTTTTTCAAAGGTGATCCAACACTCAATCATTTAAATTTGAATATTACGGCATTTTTACCAAACTCTGTTCTTTCCCTTTGAACTCCGTGGGTTGGGAACCTCTGTCAGTCTGGATCCGTGAGATGCACACTATTTTTCACTGCTTGACAAATAAATAAATATTCACCACAAAATACATTTACCCTGGCTCTTCTGTATTTCAAACAAAAATAACCCACTCTTAATTTTTCAGGTTTCTTCCTTGTATGATTTGCTATCATCAATTTTTAAATGTTTATTATTTTTGTTATTGTTGCAGAGCAAAATTAAACACTGGGCAATGGTTATTACTAAAATTCTTAAGGACATACATTTCCCACCTTTCTAAAGCTTTCCAAAATCCTAATTTAGAAAGTCTGTTGCTCTGTGGTTCTTAACTTTCTCTAGAACCCCAAATTGCTGATAGTGTCTCACACTAATAAATACTAGAAATAACACCCAGGACTGAGAGAGAGAGAGGGGTAAATTTCAAGCAAGTAAACTGAATGCACTGCTTTGCATTAACACACTCAGGCAAAGGCACGTCTGTCCCTGATGAAGTCAAAGAGAATTTTTGCCTTGAAGCCAGAACTACATTTTCACAATTCACACTGAAGCCTATATAAAAGTAAAAGGTGGGGAATGTCCTTGCAGGAGAATAACAGGACTGGTTATATCACTCCTAGGAATAGGTTTGAAAACACACGCCATGTGGGCTGAGTGGGCATATGCAAAGGTGAAAATATATGCTCTTTTGAAAGCAATGACATTATTTCAGCAGTAGGCAGACAGGGAACATTAAGCGAGACAGAGATTTAAGAACATGGCCATTGGGACTGTCACGAGCATTTTTTTAAACTTTTCTTCAGCCGATCCCAAAATACGTTTTGAAAACGCATGAAGCCGCCTAACGCTCCTGCGAAATCCAGAAGCACTGCGGGACCGATTCTACGGCCACTTTACCCCGTCGGCCACCCACGAGTGGCTTTCCCTCCCACCTTCACGGGACTTCCCTCCCGTCCCATCAACAGTCGCCCCGAGCGCAACTCCCGGCGCCCCGGCTGGGACACCCCGGGGG
>NW_010122342.1:0-11686 GCF_000699245.1 Pterocles gutturalis | reverse complement strand
GGGGGGTGGGGGTGGGGGGAAGTGACTTAAGAACTAAAAAACAGCTGTGAAAAATACAAAAAGCATCTGGGCTCACTCACAGACCCACAGGAGGAGCCATTCTCAGCAGAACATGTAAGCACACGTAAATTCATGGATTCAGATTGAATTTCTCGGTGAGTTTTCTTCCTCCCTAGAAAAGAGAGCTGGAGGATACTAGGAGCTTCTGCAAACTTCTCACGAGGTACCAAGACTGTATATAGGTTATGGACTTGGGTAGGCGTAACTGCAAAGTTTTGACTTTGTTTTCTCAGTTGTGGCCAGAGAATGACTCAAGTATCATAAGGAAAAGGGTGTATGTAGTTAGTTTTCTTCTGTGGTACAGAAGGATGAAAATAAATTGGACTTTTTCCTGTCCTGCTTTTAGGCTATCACAGCTTTATGTTGCCCTACTTGTGCCCAGTCCAAAACATGAGTTCACCACCTGGAGATGTGAATAATCTTCAGAGAGAAAAGTTTAATTGAGTTGTTGTTTCATTAACAGAGTAAGTCACATTACAAAAACACCGTACAAAGACAAAAATTATGTACAAGTAACCGATGCTGTAATAATTTCTGGAACTCTCTCATGCAATGCTTTTTTGCATGACTAATATACTCAGTTCAGCTTTCATCCTTGCATATGATCCAGTTCCTGCTTTCAGCATGTTTCCATCATTGATCTTAGTCCTTTTATTGGGGATTTGGTTTATGAAGTATGAGCACATAATTCTTCAGAACCCAAACGACTGCCCTGTACCAATGTGTACAAGATATGCAAAACTGAAAAAAATCATACTGCAGTACTGTGATAGAACATGATGATACTGTTAATCATAGAACTATTTATTGGGAGTTGCTAAAATCATAAACATAATAGGACTAAAATACATAGAGAAAATACTAAATATCTCATACAGAAGCATAATCATTATAGGTACAATTTACATAAAAAATTTGGTTTCTGTATATTTGTAACAAGTAATTCTTTGAAGAGCAGACAGACTGAAGCCAGGCTGTCTAGAAATTTCTGCATCTCGGCTGATATTTCTTTTTTTAACTATTTTCTGTTATCTCTGTGTACACCTTTATAGTTTTCTGACATTTTCCCCCTCAGACTACCTCTGCAGTGAACTTTGGCAGCGATAACAGGCTGTATAGCTTTAAAAATCAAATAGCAGGATCAAAACTGGCGGTGGATGGATTTGAGTTTGGTGCTCTCTGCTTACTCACCATCTGCCTTAGTAACCTGAAAAACAATCATCTGTGAAGTCTCTTTGTGAAATTGGATTGAATTTTCACACTGGGTTTAAAAATTACTCAGGTGGGGAGGGCACACTCTTAGTGTGTCACTGTGTCCCAAGCTTTGCATCAGCTTTTTTTCCTTTGTAAGTAAGGCTGAAAAGGCACTATCAGGGAAATTAGGAAACAGTCTAATGACCTGCTTTTCATGTCTGAGGGAATTCAAGTATGTGTACAGAAAAAGAGAAAGGTGACTTGTTAACTGCTGTCAGAAATTACAGTGTGACCTTTATACTCTCCTCAGAACTCGATGAAGGAGAAGTGATGATGACTAAAGATAAAACCAGATTTTTAGAAGTGCCTAGGTGTCATGGGATGGTATCTTATGATTTGGGCAGCAAAAGGTAAAGAAGAAAAATCCTCTTATCAGATTACTCAAAGTATTGATGAGGTGAAAAACTAGATTGATGAGCTAATTATTTAGATTATTATAGCATTATTTGCTCATGATGAAAAATAAGCTATGATCACAAGATACTTGTTATTTTGCAAATTCAATAATTTGATTTGCAGAAAATCTGAAATAATTAAATGCACCACATATATGCGTGGGATAGGGCATAATGAAATCTGGGATGTCAAGGAAACTAGAATGCACAATCAAAAAAGAATAGATGTCATGTAAGATGCATTATTCCTACCAAAACTGGCAAATTGTTATTGGTCTTGTAATAAACTTCTCGTTTTGTTTTGATTTTCTTCAAGCTATGAGTTTAAATGCTTTTAAAATCCAAATTTGCATTATTTATTTTGCTTTCAATGTTATATAAAGAAAACAAACAGGTACAATTCCAATTATTTCACCAGAGTGCTTGAAATACTGCATTTAAGTATTATGACACAACAGCTACTTCCTTTGGAATAGGATTACTATTTGACTCAAAAAATTCTGGAGTAAGCTGGCGGAAGAATTTATGACCATGAGAATCTGTGTTTACATAGACATAACCTGGAGGAGATAGATAACTTGCTGGGCAGATCTCTTGTTTCTTCAGAGTGTATTCTGTGCGATACATAGTTTCATCTTGAAAAGGAGCTGAATTATGAACTAGAGCACCTACAGGTTTGAAACTCTGAGCTGGAATGATCTGATATGGTATGTAATGAGATTTGAATGTAGTTACATCATCAAATTTTCCCGTGGGTTTTGGAATTTCCTGTTGTTTCTTAATAATCTCTTGCCGACAGCTGCCCCAAGCTTTAAAGTCTTCCTTCGTAGTAGTACTCCCTTGAAAAGGGGCATTGGTTTTTCTTCTGTTAGAAACTGGTCTTATGGGAACAGCAGGAGAAATCTCATGCTTAATGTAATCAAGATGGCTTGTGGAGTTAAAATCCATGTTTCCTGGGGGCGGAACATACTCTTTTGCTTTGCGGACCTCAGGCAAGGACACCAGCCATGGCTGAAAACGATCCTGGAATTCAGTGACTCCATTAAAACAAGCACTGGACCCGACTTTTGCATTTTCAGGCTTGCAGCTTTTTGCAAGTTGCCCAGGTAGACCTTTAAAATCATTCCGGTGGGTTGTGAGATCTTCAAAGGGTTGGTTGCTTGGCTTGTACACTTCTTTCAATCTTATGAATTTTGGTTCCCGTGGATGAGCAATGTAGGAAGTGCGATGGCTAGTAGTACTATCGAAAGGCACATCTGAAAGCTTGGCTGCACAAGGAGGTTTAAAACTTTGTCTGAGGTTCAATTCCATAGGGACAAAGGCATCTTGAAATGTTGTAGAATTTCCAAACTTCTCTGTAGGTGGATGGTATACATGCTCCACCTTACTAGGTTCTCTTCTTTGAACTTCCCATGACCTATAGTCATCTTTAAGGCAAAAACAAAACTTCACCATACAAGTGTTAATACTTAAGACCATTCCCTTAAAATTAAGCCAAATTCTTCTGGTACTAAATCTTGAAAACAAAGAAAATGGATCTAAGTGACAATGATAATGTTACCTGTGTGTTTGTAATATGACAAAACTGTCTTCCCTTACTGGTGTGATAAAAAGAAAACAAAATTGTACACGATGCCCTATGTTGAACATTTCCTCATGGAAAAAGATTATATTGAACATACATATTTAGTATGTGTTCTGTAATACAGAAAATAGCCATATACAGGTTTTATACCCAATATCTTACATTTTACTGAGAAGTTTATGCAAATATACAAGAGTGAAAGGAACCTCATAGGTCAATGGGTCATGTTCACTACTGATTAGAATTCTCTCTCATAATTTCCATATCAACATTATATCATCTTAAAGCTTGTTGGGATATTTTTTTTTCTTTTTTGCTTCTGGGGTTCTTTACAAACAGACTGTTTTGCTATAGTTACAAAACTTACTGTCCAGTCTAAACCTCTTCACAGGCAGTTGAAATCAATTTGTTGTCTTGCAATCACTGTACTTCAGCTTCAGTGGTTTTTCACTCCTTGATCCTTACTCCCTGTTGCACTGCTAACATACATGTTAAATGAAGCAGCTGCAAGCTGTCTTAGATGTATGCTGAGACTAGGCTAAATCATTTATTATTGCTAGCTTACTACTTACAGGTAGGCTAAATAGAAATATTTACATTTCTTAAAAATTATCTACAATTAAGAAATATAAATAGAATGTATTTATATGAATGTGTTTCTATCTAGCATAGGCCTAAGCTTAAAGAAGCTACACAGTACACAAGAAAGAAATCTAAAATCAACTTTTAACTTTGTAGAAAAAACATGTTACATGAGCTAAAACTACCTGAAAGATATATTGGCACTTTAATTGCAACCAACTTTTGCCTGAGATAGCCTAACCGAGTGTACGTTTAAATTGCTCTCCTTCTATTCAAGAACACCTTAGAGAAGGCTTTTCACTTAGAACCAATAAATGTGGCTTCTAGACAACTGGAGTGCTGAACATCTTAAGGCATTATCACCTGCTTTTTGCTATGTCTTACTCTCTGGCCCAAACAAAGAAATCCAGTTTCTAATATAGATAATTAAAAATACTACCTTCATTTTGGATATTTCTTTTTCTAAAGGCAGAATATATTATTACCTTGATAGGTTGGTATGGTATCCAATTTTCCTCCTGTAGTGTGTTTTCTCTCTAGAGGTCTTACTAATGTCACTGGTTGTATTTTATGAGCATTATAATCTTTCTGGTATGTGGTTCCCAGTTCTATCTCTCCCGTCTTTGGTTTATATTCTTCTTGTACCCGAAAAGGTCGCTTCACAATATCATATGGTAAATAATCAGATCTGAATTGGGGAAAAAAGGAAACGCTGGTTAAAAACCTTCTTTTTTTCTGATGGAGTAACTTTTATTACTTTTTCATTATATGGAAAAACAGTGACTCATAATGTTTACTCTGAAAAATCAATCTGATGCCACATTAGAGGGATAGCAAGGAGGAAAGAAAACCATAATATATAAATCTAGAGTATCTGATTTGTTCAAAGGTATATGGTGAAATACCTTTTTCAACACTTTGAATCATTAAGACATCTGAAAGGAGACTAGAAAAAGTTGCTGAATTTTACAAATTATCTAGAAAGCAGAAGCAGAGCAAAGATCAAACTAATACGAGTGACAGCATTTACTAATTGCATGAGGAGAATGGAAAATAATCTGAAACCGCACTTCACCATTTTTACATGGGCACATTACATTAAAAGGGTGTATATTACCTATGTAGGTGTTTAGACAGTATATGCAGTACACAATCAATCTTGCAAAAGGGTATTTGGCCTTTCTATGTATGTCCCTTTTGGTTTTTTAATAAATAAATGAAGAAGTTTTATCTGTTGCTCTTATAGCTTAAAAGAAAAACAACAATGGAGAAAGTAAAGGTTTATGCTCCCGTCACATTATTAATAATGAATGAGTGATGTCTTTTTCTAACTCTTTGAAAGATGCTCTTCAATTTTGTAAGCTTAAAATCAGAGTCTGCACACTGACCGGACAGACCTGAACAGCTTTACAGTTGGCTTTGTTCAAATTCCTTATAATTTAGAACTGTCTGAATAAAAAAAAAAAAAAAATCACTGTTCTTTTTCTTAAGGTTTCATTTTTCAACTGTCTCAGATTCCACATGTATCACAGGAAGTTCCCCAGCTTGCCATTTTTTTCAGGCTCAACGAGACCTAGATTTCCAAACCAGGCTGAAAACAAGGACAAAAATTTTAGATTATCTTTTCAGGTTGAAGGATGCTGTAAAGAATGCAAATCTTTGTATGCATGCTTCACTATTTTCTATTACCTTTTTTGTGGTAACTGTATATTTACACTCAAAATTTACACTTTTAAATATGCTAAAAGTGTAAGGAATGCAATGATTGCATTTTGAAAAGGATTGCAATACAATGTTCAGTCCTCCCTTGAATAAGAATGTATGAGAGACTTTATAGAGTAATTGTAAAACACATTGCTTCAAAATGTTTACTTAAATGTTGTAATTCCTTCCATTTTCCCACGATGTGCTTGGTACTCTTGTTTCGGCTTCAGGCTCCGGGGAGGAGAGATGTTGCTATACTTGGGATATTTCTCCACATACTCTGTTGTGAGGCACGGCTGTTGTCCATTATCATAAATCCTTGTGGGTTTATGAGGGCAGCGATGGCGTCTGGGTAAAACACATCAGATGAGATCATTTAGAATAGTTTCATTTAAGGGGAAATCCCGTACCCTATCTACTGGGAGCGAATAACAAATGGCGAAGACTGAACAATGTCAGTAGCTTGTGTTGAAAATCTTTTCTGAGTGATAAACACACAAAATACTGTGCTGATGGCACAGGTCCCAGAGCACAGTACACTAATACAGTAACAAGCAGTATTGCTACAGGAGTCAGACCTCAGTACAGAACACGAAGGACAGATAGAGTTGATCTGAGATGATGGTACCACCAAGATGTGCTTTCTTCTCTTTTTTTTTTAATCTTTAATGATATTACTAATTTCATTTGTAAAAATAACTAAATGTGCTTCCTTTCTCCTTTCATATTGTCTCTTTTTAACTGTCTTTTTATTTCTGTGCATCTACTCACCTATTTAAAAGCAACTCTTGATTAACCCTTTTTTGTTAAAATTTTAGTGGTGTGAAATCTCATCTGCACTTCTAGTGCTCTGCAGGCCATTTCTGACTTTTCAACCTCTTTTTTGTTTTCAAGGACTGACTAAACCGTCTATCAAAAAACTATGTTTATTTAGAAGTAAGGACATCTCTTTTTCTTAATAGGTTTTATTTCAGTTATGCCTCATTGTCATTGCTGCCTATTTTAAAGACACATTGTGTTAAAAGGTGTTAAGAGGTATAACATGAGTTAATTTATTACTTATACCCTGTTGGTTTGTGTAAATTATGCATGAAATTAAAATGTACACGTTATTTTCTATATTGCTTTGAAAATCTTGTTATATTCATTTTAATTTGCGTAACGTGCTTACACCTCTCTGGTCATTTGTTTCAAGCATAGTTCTAAAATTTTATTTCGGCTGACGTGATTATTATTTAGTCTCTCCTTTAAGGAGATATGTAATTATAAGATGTTCCTCCTACTCGTGGCTGCAACTTGCCGTGCAGGTTCAGATATAAGCAAAGGGATATAACAAACAATAAAACATATTTTTTTAAAATAAACAATTTTAAAATAAAAATTGTAAAATTATACACATTAAAACCAAAAATAAATAAGGAATAAGAAGGGTAGAAGTGTACAGCTCTTACTGGGTACAAATCCACTTTCAGGAAGCTAGATACCCAAAGAATAGTTCAAAGATCTGCAGAGAAATTTAGCTAGCACTGAATAGTGAGGAAAAAAATACATTAAAGCAAGGTAAAATAGAATGCAGAAACAGATATGAAGGACTCCTGCTGGGAAAAGTAAAATGAAAAAAACACTAAAAGAAGTTATCTGGAACTGGAGATCCCTAGAGCTGGTATTAGTTTGGGCTGCCTGCCTTTGCCAGCTCAGTAGCTCAATAAATGAGAAATGAAGTAGCCCTGCCTAAGAAGCCAGATCCTTTCAAAGCCTCGTGTGCTTACTCCTTTTCCATCAACTCAATGGATAGTCAAGTAACAACGGAAAGATCTATTCAGAACACAGCAGGGAAAGGAAAAAAGAAGAGGAGGGAAATAACAGGAAGGGTAGGAAAACAAGGAAGTGAGTGTGTGCTATTTCTCAGCACGGTGCTTTCCTGCCACTATGTTTTTCATGAAATACAGTAACCACCCTAGTAATATTTTTCAGTGAGTGTAAACAGCATATGCTGTGTCATGTAGCATCTAAAAGTAACAGCTAAGCAGAAACTAAAACCACTGAATGTTTTGAAAACTAGTTGAAATATAAGATATCAAATTATAATGTTCTTCACATATTTCAGGCATACAATTCAAAGCACCTTGAAAAAAAACAACATTCCTCTATAAAAACTTAATTTTGACAGTCTTCAGTTGGCCATAAGCTTGTCCAGAAGACCAATCACCAAACAAAACACCTTCTCTGTTCTGGTATCACCAGTCTTTAAAGACTTAACTCTTGCTATTTTCTAAGCAATATTATCAGTATTGCCCCTATTGCTGAATGGTCATGCTACAAACAGAAACAGATATTAGAAAAATAATTACTTGTAGAGTGAGCCTGTAGTTCTTGGTAGCTTCAACACAGAGGCAAAAGTAATCTAATGTATCTCTCCAAGAAAAGAAGTTTTTGTAATTGCATTAGAGTTAATTGCTGAATCAAAAATGTCCTTGATCCCAGTCATTTCTAGCATATGAAATAATTCTGAACAGCCTCTAACTGTGCACAAAATTACTTTGATTCAGATGAGACTGCTCAGGAAGATCCTACATCCTGCTCTGTGCTGTGAATGAACTTTCAGTGGGCCTAAGAGGCAATGTAAAATTACCTTAATGCAAATGTGAATTTGATTTGGAGAAGACATCAAGGGGTTTTTTGGTTAAACAATAAATCTGCTTTTGGATGTTGTCCAATTGCTAAACGAAAAGTTTTCATTTAGCTAATAACTTTATAAAACTGATTACATTGGGCATCACAGCTCTTTAGGGAGACGATGCTATCAATCAGAGAAGACAAGATTCCAGCTCTGATGAATGAAATATGTTGCTTACAACTTGGCCAGAACTCCTTGAGTCACTGATATTTTAAGCTTGTTATTTGTAGTTATCTTAACTTCAGCCCCAGAGTTACTGATAATTCAAATTAATCTGGTGAGAATATGACTTCCCCCATGACTGACTAATGCCTGCTTTGATGGATTATTATTCTTTCCCCTCTTTGAGGGAGACTTGCTTGCATATGGTCTGAACAGAATCTCAGCTAAATAAAATTGACAGTGTATGGGCTCTCTACTGCCAAACACTGTTGCTCTGATTATTTTTAAAAGAATGATGCTGAATTTCACTTATTTAGGATCTGGCAGTTGTTTTTTATACAGTGCTAGCAAGACCCTTGCCTTGAAATTTTCCCACAAAGTATTTTCCTCTCAGAGAACTAGGCTAACAATGAGAAAAATTTAATGCTTATCATCATAGAGAACTTATTTTAAAAACAAAAAAACACCCCTCAAAGTTGTTGGTTTTTTAACTGCCAGTGCAGAAGTTACGTACGGACACTGCATTCCTGAGTCATCTGCATTCCTAGTGTTGACAGGAGAGCTAGCAGTCTCTATTGGGTTTGCGTGTATTTACACATGCCAAGTATGAAGGCTTAAATATCCCACATTTTAGAGGAATCTTCCTCTTAACTTAAGAGTTATTCAGGAATCTAGATTTTTATGATAATGATAAAAAAGTGCAATAAGTGGGGAAAGGCTGACAGAATGAGAAGAAGATGAAGCAGTAGTTTATATCTCAAAATTAAACTTCTAAGCTTTTGTATGCTGTGATTGTCTTCTGTGGTAGACAAATACAATTCCTGAGTGCAGAGAGTTCATCTGCCTCAGAAGCTTTATTCTTCCTTTGGAGGCCAGATTTAACGTCCTGTATTTGCTGTTAGACATTCCTATTGAGCCAGTGATGTGAAGCCTGCCTGTACTTGCTAGCAGGCGGTAATTTTCTCTTGTGTTAACACATTTGGAACCTATGGGAAATAAGAAAATAAAAATATTTTCTTCTCTTTATGGTTCAATCCCAACTAAGACTAACTGAGAGTTTCTCCACATTAAAAATACACCACTTCTAAAATAAGAAATAGGTTTGGAATATCTTAGGAAACAACACGGAATCCAGCTCAATGCAGTTTTGAGAACATTTTTGTGGTTTATTAAAAAAACTCCTCCAACCAAACTTGCATCTCTACCATAGCAGCTTGAAAATAATCATCATACTGCCTCGGTAGCATTTTATGCTACTGCAAAAGTCTTAAAGTCTTAAGCTCAAAAGGCTAGAAATTATGTCAGTCATTAAAACTGAAGTCCCCACCATTGGACCTATTTTGCAAATTGACCTTTGAGCATGCTTAGCACTGGGTACACTTCCAGTGGTTTTTGGCATTACAATTATTTGCTGATTTTGAAAAACATCACCTAATAGGACCAGAGAGTGATTCAATCTAATAAGAAGGAATCTAGTCAAAATATTCTTTAAAATCTTGTAATAATTATTTGATTAAGAAGCCAAAACTGCAACCCCTACGTGTGAACACTAGCACTGAGATGTGAGCCTTTAATGAGTGGATTGTGCATGTCACAATGCAAAAAAGACCATTCAGGAATTTTGGATGCTCTTCTTACTTCCCTGTAAAGACAAAGCAGAATGAAGTTCTGTCTTACTGACTTTCCTCCCCTGTATTTGTAAATTTTTCTTAGTGTTTTTTCTTCTATGAGCAGCTAAGAAAGATTGTTTCCTTCCATTTTATTATTTAGAATTAAACAGTAATTACATCTCCACAATTTTTCCTGCATTTAGATAAATGATAACTTGTACAAAATATTGGATCTTTGTCTTTGCTTTGAAATATATTCTAAGGTGTATGCATTGTGATATCCAGGTAACACTGCCAAGCAACCAGGCTTCCTCTAAAAACAGAAACTCTGTAGCTATACTGGAGCAAACACAATGTGCTGCCTAAACCAATAACGGCTTGAGATTTTGTTGACTGTAAAAACTTCAATTATGTTTATTTTAAATCATAAGTTTTGTGCAAGTTTTATTCAATTATTCATATTATTAAACTGGGTTTTTGAATTGAGAATTTTCAGTTGAGTTGAACCTTGTTTTCTCACCATCTTTATACTTGAGCCTGAGCCAGATTTGATATCTCATCATGAAAATAATGTGTTCTCACTCTTCATTGATCTAAAACTTTTGAAACAAATTCATGGGGCAACTACACCCAAAGTCTTGGCCAAAAAGAGTATGAGAGACTTTACACATTCCCTCTCATCTCTGTCTACAGACAAAAAAAGAAGTGGTTGATGAACAGACAGACAAACTTCCCATACAGAAACACATAAGAAGTGTGTTTGCTATATCTGCTATCAAACCTCAACATGAAACATGTTCACAGTGCGCTTTGCAGCCATTGTGTTGGCCCTGTATTTCCAATAGATAGTGATCACACTCTTATAAAATCTTATGCTGACTCTCCTTGTATGTAGTTGTTAGAGTTTCTTCTTTTTTTAAAGACTGAATCTTTGAATAGTAGGATGATAATTTTTCTGTGGGTTTTTTTTTTTTTTTAGTAGATGGAGAAGAAATTGAAAATACTGACAGTACTGACTCCAAACCTATAAACACATACCTGAATTTTGCAAGGTTTAAATCCCTTATGATTTTAGGAAACCTGACGTGTGAATTTTTTTACCTATGGCATTGATAATATTGCTTAAAGACCTGTAATAGTAATTTTAAACAAAGAAAATTGCCTTCTATGCTCTCTTACTCCCACCTCCCTGGGCCAAGGAGGCTCTAGCACGATGATGAACTGTGTGATCCATGTGGGATCACTGAATGCAAAGGAACAGTGGGCTTCCCTTCACCCTGGGGAGTATTACTGGTTGTGGTATTAAAAAGACAGACACGTTAAATCTATTTTAAAGGCCGTACATGGTGCTCGCACGGGTTTTTGTCGATGCTGATTCAGCCAGAACTCTTCTGGGGTTCCCTTGGCGCCGGCCCCCAGCGAGAGCTGCCTCTGCTCTGTGCAACAGCCCGGTCCTGGGGTTGAGTCAGTCTGGTCCAGGTGGCCTTAAAAGACCATCCCCATTCTTTTCTATTTTGATATCGAATGATTTAAGATCTGCTTTTCCCCCCTACTTGACTTAAACATAAAGATATCACTTCATACTGTCTGGGAAGATCCCTTTTAGGAGAAAAGGGAACCCAGACCCTGTGGAAAGGGGAACATTACCCCGTTTCTG
>NW_010122341.1:34274-46034 GCF_000699245.1 Pterocles gutturalis | reverse complement strand
GAAAAAAAAAAATTAACAGAGTTAACTTTTAAGTTAACTTTAACCCACGACAGTTAAACTTCAATAAAATCTTCTTGGAGCTCAGTCAAAACAAGGAAAAAAAAATATTTCATTAAAAAACATTGGAATGGGATGTTTGGACAATACCAGGAGTACCCTCCCTTCCCCCTTTTGTTTGGTTGCCAAAACAGATGCAGTTTGGTGAAGGGCATTTGGTTTGCATCTTCTGATGGCAAATGGTTCCACCAACACTTCATGCTTCATTTTCCAGCTGGTTTTCTGTGTGCAGCATCCACCTCAGGGCCCCTGCAAGGTGTTGGCTTTGAGAGGCTTGTGAATACTCTCTAGTCCTTTTTAAATCAACTTTTCAAGGTGCACCAATTTGTAGCGTTCATTTTTTCTATGCAGCCTCTAGATAGCCATTTTGATGTGTGTTCATAGCATTAAAAGTTGTGGTTGTTTTAGCTCTGCCTAAATCCAAAGAGTAGAACGGGGGAACATGAGGATATAGAAGTGCACTCCTGAGCCAGACCAATGATCTGTCATTCAGTCTCCTTTCTCCAGAGGTGTCAGTAAAAGCACTTGGTTAGGGAGACTGTGCAAGCTTGGTCATAGTCTACAGTCCTTACCCCTTGTACTCCCTGAGCATCCGAATTGTTGGGTTAGGATGTTAAAGAATATATCCTTGCCCAGAGTTTTCATGTTCCATCTGTACCTGTTGTCCATGAATTTGTTTGAAACCCTTTTTCACCTGCTGCTGTGCTTGCCTCCACAATCTCCTGTGGCAGCAAGTACCAGAAATTCACTACTCGTTTTGTAAAGAAGCACTTTCTTTTACCTGTTTTAACCCAGTTTCCTACCGTTTTCATCAAGCGCCCCTGGTCCTCAAGTTGTAGGACTTGATGAAAACAGTTCTGCCTTTACCTGAGGAAGCGCTGCATGCAGAAAGTGGAGGTGGAGGAGAAGCAAGGAGGAAAGAGCATCACATGGGTTTCTTACAGTTCCCTGATCGCAGAGTTGTGTAAAAATATGTCCATTAGTGTATTACATAAACTAGAGCTCAAGCAGAAGCCAGAATAGCACCATCTTGGTACTGTGTCCTGAGCCTGAAGCATAGTCCAGCATTTAAAAATTCCAGAATAAGGGAACTAAATTAGTGGCTTAAATGTGGGCATTCACTGCCTGCAAGAGAGCACGTGGGCTCTCTACCTCGTACAGGAAGCTTGTCTGGCACTTAGCCTACATTTTCCTTTCTTTAGAATTATTTTTCTATTTGTAAGCATAAACCCATAGACCACACTAAGTAATTCCTTTCCTTTTTTGATTTTCGTGTTCTTCACATATTTATCTTGTGTCGCCCATAGCTGTCACCGTGTCAGGTTATGCAGTACAAGGGCTTTTTTTAGCTCGTTCTCTATTCACTAGATTCTCCCTGTCCTATGTCAATTTTAGTTGTGTTTTTACTTCACTCTGATTTCCCTGAATAAGATTTGTCTGTTGGCTGTCTCATGTATGTTTTATTTCAAGAGACATGTGGTGTCTGGTATTTCTCAGCTCTCCAGCTGGTTTCTCTTAACGTCCATGAAGGTTTCTAATTCCAGAGACGCCCTTTTTTGTAGTCTTGCTGCTTGAAGCAAGGGCCAAGAGACAAAATGGAGAAATAAAATAAAATATGTGCCTGTGAACTACCATCTCTTATTAGTGGCTTTATAAAGGTAGCTCCTATTAGAGGCTTCATGCAGCTGTCACCAGAGATGTCTCTGAATCAAAACCTTGGAATTAAAATTGTGAAGTCTGGGGGGAAGGGAGTTGCTCCAGCTCTGAAACCTGCTGCTTGGGTCCCTCTGGCTTCTCTCCCCCTCTTTTCCTTTGAGGCAAGTTTCATTATGAAATAAAATGTCTCAAAGGATGCAGTGTTGGTGCCCTCTTGTGGGGGGAAAAAAGGATATGAGGTGAGGAAAAAATTGTGACACATCAACGTTTAGAACAGATTAGAATGGATTATTTTGGCAAGGGGCAGAGATGGGGAGTTCACTCGGCTATGCGAAAAGAGTTAGTTCAAAGATTTATTGATGGGCTCCAGAGGGGCATTGGCCAAATGAGATTTCAGCAGATCACCTGGGGCAGATCTTCCCGCCTCAGAGGTGATGCGCATGGCACAGCACTATGGAGTACAGCCAAGAGGTGTTAGTGTCGGTGCCGCCACAGGTAGTGTACTGTCCCCTGCAGAGAGCCAAAACCCACCACAGTGGTAGCAGCTGCCTTAGCAATGCTTTGCCTGGGCTCCTGGGGCCCAGCTCAGCTTTGTTGCAGCAAAGGGGATTCAGTGCCCTCTGACACTAATTTCTTTGGACTCCACTGTATGGCACAGAGAGGCCTCGCATTTCATCAGCTGACATAGGTCACCTCCGAAAGGGGACTGTTTGCCTATTTGTTTTATCTGTGTAATCCCTGTTCATGGCATCTTATGCTTGCATCTCTGCGTTCTGGCTTTTCAAGATCCCTTTTTATTATGAAAAACAGAGTCCACAAAATGTAACAAAGTGTGGTTCTCTCTGCATTTCAGCTAAGTGTATTTCCTATTTTTTTTCCATAAGCTAAGAGCCCATGGTTTGTTTGTTGTCAAACAGTTTGTGTGCTATCTTTTTATGAAAGCATGAGCACTGACATTAGCAGTACATGAAAACAGCTAAGTTCTTCACCTGAGATGCCAAGCTTTCATAGGCTGACCTGCAGTCAGTCAGTCATCTCCTCGATAGTTATCTGAGACATCTTCAATTTCTTTCAGCTGTTAATAGTTCTGGTTTTAGCAGTTTGAAGAAAATGTCTGTGGATAGTGAACAACTTCTTGATGCAAGGATTTGCCTGTGGTGATATATGGAAAAGGTAGTTGCATCTTTTTGAGGTAAAAGGCTATTAGATTCCACTTTCTTTAAGCATGGAAAAGAAGGCTGTGAGCCAGCAGAATCCAGCATTAAAAGACCTTAATGGGATGGAGAACAGCCTTATTGCATCAACATTAAGTAGCAAACAAGAAGTAATAAACCTAGATCTTAAAGCTTTCTCCCAGGCTTGATGATTTTAAGAGTTCTCTAGAAGCTTTTTTCTGTCTTCAAGGTTTCTTGAAGACTTCCAAACCCATTTGCAGGTGATAACAATACTTCTTTAGGCACATCCCAGGTTCCCCATTTCAAGTTTGCTAAACTGAGGGGGCTATCTTTTTAAGCAGAGTCGTGAAACCTACTACGGGCTTGGCTAGATTTCAAGGCTACTTGCCATTATTCACAAGCAACAGCTTCACTGTAAGACCAATCACCAGGGTAGAATCTTAGGATCATAGAATCACAGAATGGTTTGGGTTGGAAGGGACCTTAAAGATCATCAAGTTCCAACCCCCTTGCCGTGGGCAGGGACACCTCCACTAGACCAGGTTGCTCAAAGCTGCATCCAACCTGGCCTTGAACACCTCCAGCAATGAGGCATCCACAGCTTCCCTGGGCAACCTGTGCCAGTGCCTCACCACCCTCACTGTAAAAAAATTATTCCTAAATATCTAGTCTAAATCTTCCCTCTTCCAGTTTAAATCCGTTACCCCTCATCCTGTCACTGCATGCCCTTGTGAAAAGTTCCTCCTCATCTCTCCTGTAGCCCCCTTCAGGTACTGGAAGGCCACTATAAGGTCCCCCCGGAGTCTTCTCTTCTCCAGGCTGAACAACCCCAACTCTCTCAGCCTGTCCTCATAGAGGATGTATTCCAGCCCTCTGGTCATCTTCGTGGCTCTCCTCTGGACCCACTCCAACAGCTCAACATCCTTCTTGAGTTGGGGGGCCCAGAAGTGGACACAGTACTCTAAATAGGGTCTCATGAGAGCAGAGGAGAGGGGCAGAATCACCTCCCTTGACCTGCTGGCCACACTTCTCTTGATGCAGCCCAGGATACGGTTGGCTTTCTGGGCTGCAAGTGCACACTGCCAGCTTGTGTTCCATTTTTCATCTACTGACACCCCCAAATCCTTCTCCTCAGAGCTTCTCTCAAGCCATCCTCTGCCCAGACTGTATTTGTGCTTGGGATTGCCCCCCGACCCACGTGCAGGACCTTGTACTTGGCCTTGTTGAACTTCATGGGGTTGGCATGAGCCCACCTCTCAAGCCTGTCCAGGTCCCTCTGGATGGCATCCCTTCCATCTAGCACGTTGACTACACCACACAGCTTGGTGTTGTCTGCAAACTTGCTGAGGGTGCACTCAATCCTACTGTCCATTTCACTGACAAAGATGTTAAATAGCACCAGTCCCAGTACCGATCCCTGAGGAACACCACTTGTCTCCATTCGGACATTGAGCCATTGACCGTAACTCTCTGAGTGCAACCATCCAACCAATTCCTTATGCAGCAGGTGGTCCATCCATCAAATCCATATTTTTCCAATTTGGCCACCAGGATGTCATGCAGGACAGTGTCAAACGTGGTAGTGGCAAGGAAATCAGTATTATAGTTCTAGAACAGCTATGAGTAATAGCCAAAACTATTTAAAGTAGAAGCCATGAGAAAGGTCTGTCTGTCATTCAAGTAAATAGAGAATACCATTTCTTTAACAGAGAGACAGAGAGAAACAATTCTTCATGCAGGTGGCAAAGGAAATTCTGTACGGCATTTCAATAACCACTTGCTGGTTTTTTAACCCTGCAGTAAAGGCATAACATGTTTGATAAAGGAGCCTCCACCAGGCCCTCAAGGACTCCCATTGTGAAATGGAAAGAGAGGGGGAAAAGGAAGCAGGCAAACTATCGTGCTACTGTCAAATCTTCCAAACCTGTCTTTTGATCTTGGAGGGGTTGTTTTCTCCCTAGTACTTCTTCTTTTTCACCATCAGTAGTACTAATTCTCCAGTAAGGAAAAAGGGGCAAACTGGCCTGCCCTTTCTATCTCTGCTCTTTTCTACAGGATGAGTTCTGCCACAAACATTCTTCCAAGGCTGGTCACCTTCTTGGCATCCAGTTTGTTCAAGCCATCTGCATTTCATTATCAATTATATACAGTCCTTCCTTGAAGCATTTCACTACAAATGTCAAAGCCTTGTAGCATTCTTATCTGCAGAGTGATGTGTGTCAAATCTGCCTTATCACAATCTGCCACCAGGGTTTTTACACATGTAACTTTCATTATAGTTGACAAGAGTGATATATGCAAATCTACCAGATAGCAAGCAAAAAAACAGTCTTTTTTTTAAAAAAATAATCTGACTTGTGGAAATACCCTCTGTATATAACAGAGAAACAAAGGCAAGACTGAAACAGTAATAGCTATTAGCAGTCAAATATGGTATGCCAAAATGAAGACTACTAAGCCTGCTTTACAAACAGTTAGTTAGGTCTGTCCATAGTCCATTTTGGGCCGACCAAGAAGACATTCCATAATTTCAGGGTTCAGATTATTAGATGGACAAGCCAACAGCCACAGTGGAGGAAAGCAGCTGTACTGCGTCACTTGATATGTTACAGGCCAAAACATGAAAAAGACAAGCAGAGGAACTTGGGAAAGGACCTAGTGAGAATTTGAATTAAAAAGTAGTTTTGTACAGGACCTCAGAGGTAGTGAGCTTGATTCGGCTTGTCACCAAACATCCACTCAGAATCAACATGCCATGCAGTACTCTGGCCACAGGAAAGCTTTTACCGGCAAAGCAAGAAAATGTATGTAACAAGGCACAACATCTATTGTTCATATCCATTGAAGACAGTGAAACTATCAAGTTAGCTGCTGACTAAAAGCTTCCAAATTTGTAATCAGCTTAGACTGAAACGATGAAAGTGGTGTCGGTCGGTGCCATGTATGTGGGAGTGCATCAATGCACGGTCCGAGTTCACAGGATATGAGGCAGCAAGCAGTAGGGTATCAGCAAACAGAATTAGGACAGGAGCTCTAATCTATTAAAACTATAAATTCATTTACTTTTTTCCAGGGCTTTGTAGACATGAATTTTCTTTCTGGGTTCAGTTCCCACAGGCTTCCTGTGCCTCTCAGGCAAGTTTCAGAGACAGATTCTGTACTTCCTTTATTCTTTGTAAATTCAAAATAATTCGGTTGAGCCCAACATGCGGCAGTTGTTCAAAACTATCCTAAATGAGCTCAAAAGGACACGCAAAGTGCCTTATTTCTTCATTTGTAAAAAAAGGAAGGACACTTCTCTGACCTTCTAATTTGCATATTTGGTACTGTAGCAGAAACAGAGTTACTGTGCACATATTGGTGAAATCTTAGCTGGAGTCTCTATCTACTAATACAATAGAAACAATGGATTAGAACTTACAAAATAGTTGAGCAAGTTTTTCAAGATGCAGTCCCAGGTTCCAAACACCATGAGAGTAGAGAGACACGTAACCCTGGTACATGTGCAGTAATTCAGAAAGAGCCTGATCAGAAGGATTTACCCACACAAATAAAGGTTTAGGATTTTAACTCTGCAAGTGATCAACTAGCAAAATAAACTTTCAAAAGAAGTGGTGGGATTCTTCGTTTCTTGATTTTTTAAAATCAGCCTGCAGATGTATTTCTGGATGTTATGTTTTAATCAAACACAACTTTTTGTCTTCCAAGCAGAGACAGGCTAGAGAAATTATATATTCCATCTGTTTAAAAAAAAAATCAAATTAAATAAGTCAATGTGTTAAACCTTTCAAGTCGCCCAGATCTGAACAGGGGAGACAAAACATAATGGAGACTAGAATGAAGAACATACAAGGAATATTCATACAAGAACCTGCAAAAGGCCAGGCAGTAAACTGCTCTAGAGTAATAACAACATAATGTCTATATTTCCAACAGACACGATTTTAATAATAAAAGTAAAGAGACCAGATTTGCACAAAGTAATGCGATCCCATTCTCAGTATCTGTGTCTGCTCATAGCCTTCCCTAAATACGTAACAAAGTGCATTTGCAAAGACATTTTTCAGTTAAGTGTTCCGACTATACACAATTTGGAGATTCAAACGTATGTTTCTCTTGAAATGAGGGCTGTTTGAAAGTGAGTAACCTGAATTCAACAACACATCTGACTAGTTCATAGATTTTTTTAATGTTGAATCTTTCAAATTTCCCAGAAAAAAATACCTTAACAGTGCTATCTAAATCATCGTTACTATTTAGCCATATTTGTTATGGGGATGAACATATATGAGCAAATTTCAGAATCGTATACCTGAAATTGATATTTTAATCTTGAAAGTCCTGTTATCTAAGAGGAAAGCTGGCCATGTTTTCAAAATCAAAACTGGGACACTTTTGCATTGATGTGTTTTAAGATTGTGAAATGTTTCTGTGAAAGAGAAAGGTGCTTCTTGTAAAAAAATTAGTATACCAAACACACTGGAAAACCTTAGGTGTAGCAGTGGCATATACCTTTTTTTTTTCTGAATAAGTATTTCCAATAGTTTAGTGTCTGATTCAGTTTTCTCTAAGCATTGAAAAGTCCTATTAACATTTGATCTCTGAAAAAAGAACAACTTAATGAGTGCTAGGCTCATCTGTTTTTCTCTTGCTCCAAATACTATTCATCACACCAGAGACCTGTTCCCCTGGCTGGTTTGTTTTGTGATACAGACAGAACATTGTGTCTTGGGCAAACATGATGTAGCCATTTATTTTTAAAAAGTTTGATGTGAGAAAATGGTGTGAGAAAATAAGATGTAAAAGCTTGCACAGTTAGAGTACAACACACAGAATCTGGGCTTGTACCAACATAAAAATTCAGAGCATATAGGTGTTTTGGTAGAGAACTCACATATGTTGAATTGCACCATGGTTCAAGAAAGGTCCTATTATTTTAGGTGGCATGATCTCAGTTTTAAGGCTAGCAGAATCTGGCATGTAAAGTAGTTATTTCTGAGGAAGTCAGAGGGAAAGATATAGGGTGAAAGGGGTTATTATGTATTCTTTGTGTATTTGAGAGTTCTTTGTTTAAAGTAATTTTCCTGGCGTTGTTTCTGTGGAAGACTGGAATCAATTAGCTGATTTTGTTACGATCTTTGATTCTGAACAGAAAATTATAAAATATGCCATTTTAAAATTATTCAGATCTGCAAAATTCAAGTGGATTAATTTCTTCTTCAACAGTAATGCCTGTGATCTGTTTATGAATGGCTCTGTGCCCAGGTTATTTGTGCTCATGTATGGCATTTCTCATTGGTGTTAACTGGGCAGTGGTTCTTCATGTGAGGACATCCTGAGTAGCAGGAAAAGAGCTTTGAGGAAAGTGTCTTTGTTTTAGTATTCTCCAGAAGACGCTTGGGAGAAGCTGAGATGAGAAGTTAGAAAATAGTAGGTCAAAGAGAGTTTTCTCTCTTTCTGGAGTGAGGCTTGTAGGATTGCTGGGAGCTGCTGGGGTGAAAGTAGGTTCTCAGTAGCTGGAGTTAGGGAGGGGGGAAGACAGCTAGTGGGCAAGTGGTAGGATAATCCCTCCCTTTCCACAGCACTTGCTTTTAAGGAACTGTCATGCAACTGCACGCCACTGAGCATGTGGTTGCTCCCTTCCCTTGCCTTTCCCCCTCCCAGTAAGATGGAGGAAAGAATTAAAATAAATAAATAAATAAATAAAAAGGTAGAACCTCATGAGTTGAGGTAATGACAGATTTTAATAATACAACATGAGAAAAAAGAGAAGATAATAACTACAAACAGGATTATAGAATGACACACAATGGAAAGACCTCACTGTACCAAAACACCACACAAAAGCCCCCACCCTTCTCCTGGCTAGCTTCCCCTTACATCCCAGGTATGACATCAGCATGGTATTGAATATCCCTTTGGCTATGCCCACCTTCCAGCTTCTGTGAAAATTAACCCTATCCCAGCTGAACCCAGGACAGGAACAGTCTCTTTGAGGACCATCTGCTCTGTCTCACAGTCCCCTTGGAGGCAGATGGGTTTCAGGAGTGGACATTACTTTGCAGGTCTTTGGTTGGAAACCATAGCATGTGGAAGTTCTGCTTTACGAGCCTGGCTTCAGTCTAGGGGCTGGGTACAAAGCTGAACGCAAAATACTTAACAAGTCATGCATGAAGGAGCCATCAACTACATCAGGCCGAGAGAAGCTGTTTTGTGCATGTTCTAAGTTATGTAGCAAGTCTTGTTCTGGGTGCTTTGATAGTGATAGTTAAGCAGTTGCATCTGCAGCTTTTAAGTTATGAGTCTTAAATTGTAAAATCAATAGGTTGACAAGAACCGAAGGATAAGCTGTCTGAGGGAGAGAGAAGATTGTCTCCTGGTTAACAGCAGCTGTACAGAATAAATGATCTGTACGAGGATATCCTAGTTGGCATTACACTTCAGCACAAAATTTTTCAGTGCCCAGTTATGCTTCTAGAACTGAATTCTAGTATAGTGAAAAATATGCAGAAAAAGCACATTAAAGTATCTTTTGTTAGTTACTTGTCACAGTTCTTGATGGCTGTGTATTTTAGTTCTCGCAGACTGCTATTAGGTAGGAGCATTTTAGGTTGCTGCAAAGTACCATTCTGCCAGGGGATCGCAGGGACCAAATCGCCTATTTCTGCAATATTTCAGGTGTGTTTGTCATGTCGTTACTTTCCACCTGCAGGTAGAAGAAAATGCTGTAGGAAAACAGGAGTCAAAAGAACAGCCAGTACTGACCCAAGAGATATGAGGGAAGCAGGATAAAATGAAAAAAAGCAAGATGCAACAGCAGAGTGAGATGGGATGGGGGGAGGTCATGTCATAGGGGTTAGTGCAGGGAATGTTTTATAAAGTCAGGATGTCATGTTGCGCAAATAGGACAGTCAGGGAAGTACCTTTTTATCGAATTAGCATGGCAAGGAAGTGATGAGAAAAAACTCCCCAGCTGGTCCCGCTAATGAGTCTTATCTCTGATCTTGAAGAGCTTCAGACAGTTTACTTTCCATGCCTGTGTAAGCCATTTGTGCTAGTAAATCAGAAGTGCGTGCTCCGTATCCTGTTACCTTCAGATCTGCCTCAATAGCCACAAGCTGTGTAGTGCCAAAAGACATGCCTCTATCTTAAAAAGAAGAAAAAAACCCTGAAGGTCCTTTTGATCTAAATTGAACCTCATTCAAGTCTGTGTAAACCCTTATGTCTGTGGCACACAACACATGCTTCATAGCCTTGTTCCATTGCATTCACACTGATGCCCTGTGGTTTCCTTGTCATTTTTTGCAATCAAGTCACATGAAATATATTATTGTCTACCTTGTTCTGATAATCTCAATACCACATTTTCCTGTTGCACAAACATCTTTTTCAGGGTGATTTGATCTAAAAGTTTAAACCCAGCAGAAAGGAAACAAAATATGAGGGTTTTTTTAAACATCCTACTTCACCACACTGAGAGCTTGTTCTAACTGCTGCATCCTAAATTTAAGCATTGGGATCAAAGTGGGGTAAAGGAATGACATAAGGAACTGGACCGTATGTTCTTACAGCTGTGACACCGTCAGTATCCTCCCAAAGATACAGGTTACTTTGATTTTAATTTGAGTAGTAAATTTACGCCCCTTTTGCTCCCACTTGAGAAAATTTCTCGTAACTCCATGATGGGTAGCTGTCACAGAGGCTACCGCATTAGACTGGGATTTATGCTTGAACGCAGACTCCTGGCCTACATTGTCATTTTCACTCTGCTCTTCTCCTTGCGTGGAAAGAGAGCTGGCAGCTGGTACACTTGTGCTCTATGGCTATGGCCAACACAAAAGTAACTGGCTCAAACCGTTTGGTTCAAGAACTGGAGGCCATTCTGGGACACAGCTGACAGAGGCAGCAAAGCCACACAGAGGCACTTGGTTGCTGTCAGTTTGCCCGTCCCCAGTATGGAGAAGTCGCCTAGCCCCTAGCTGTGGTCACTGCACAATTCTTTGCTTCTCCCAGTTAGAAAATGTGACAAGTTGCCACAGCTAAAAACCAATATCCATTAGTTGCCCCCCTGACAGGGACAGGATGAGTTATATCAGAAGCAGCTCTATCATGCAGCTCTTTTGATGAGTTTCAGCTGTTCCCCAGAGGTAGCATTGATGTCACTGAAATAGTGACTCAGTTTGTGTGTTTCTTGAGTCACCTGCACTGAAACTGGCAATGTGTGTGCCAGTAAAGCCTATTTAAACTTTGGGTTTTAGCGATCCGAGCACATTCCACCCCCCAAAGCTAGATTGAGACTGTTACCGATAATACCGAATTATGAGCCTTCCTGAGAAGAGAGCCTAGACCAAGACTTCTCCAGGTCTCACTTCATATAATAATTCATATATGAATATAGAAATACATATAAATCCAAGGGAGCACATCTGCTACAGCAGCTTTTCCCCTGTTTCAGCTTTCTGAGCTGAAGGCAAGATCCAGATCCTGCCCCTAAACCTCCCATTCACTTGAAAGCAAAAGGCACCTGCTCTGTCAATGAGCCAAACAGCTTTCTAGTACCTGGAGGAATGGGAGGGGCTGTGTCCTACATTATCTTCCTCCTTGGTGTGTCATGTTAAGTGCAAGGTACAATCCTGCTGCATAGGCAAGAGCATATCTGCAGCTGAGTGCTGTTTGATGTGGGCTGGACTCTAGTGAGGTCAAGCTGCGGTGAGTCTGGGATCTGAGTGCTGGGGTGGCATGGGAGGCTGGCCACCAACTCAACCAACTCTTTCTTTGATCATATTGGAGCTGAGGTTTATGTCTTCTCTCAACAGCATATGTCAGTTTTCCCTCAGTGACCTAAACTGCAAGTGCACTTGTGAGAGGAGAA